>NW_008623639.1:0-37906 GCF_000691845.1 Merops nubicus | reverse complement strand
CAATATAAAGTAAACTTGGAATGTAGACAAATGCCACTAGGGAAACAGTGGCCATGAAGATTCACCACTTCATGTCCTAGTAGGATAATGTTTTTTATCAGTCATACCTCATCTCCTGCATCTGCTCCAGAAGTGAACTTGAGCACAACTTGACACTTCTCTTGGAAACAGCCTGCAAGGAAGTCAGCAAGTCTCATGAATAAATTCATTTCCTCACTGGTAGCTGGGTTCTTCTCACTTACTTTTGCCATCATTAGCTCTAAAAAAGTAACCCTAGAATCAGAAAACAACTTGTTAATCAAATTCATGATACAAACAATTAGTATGTAAGTAACAGAGCTGATTTTTAAAACTGAAGAAGTCTTACAACACTGACAATCAGTTCCTGTGCACTGCTTTACTTCTGCACACTGTTAATCCAATTCAGCATTTAATTAATACAATCTGGCCAGACAGTCAAGTCAATATTTTCCTCAGGTCTATTTCAATTTCTAATTTCTTGTGTCCTAACACAACATTACTGCGGCTGCATAGTCCATAGGTCTAAAATTTCCCCCAAAACAGCTCTTAAAAGCTGTTGTTAAGGTCTGCAAAACAAACACAGACTATTTGACAGCTTTCCATTTGCAAACACCACCTCTTCACAGCCCTTGCCCTGCACGCAGTCCTTCCCTAATTCTCCTCCCCAACCCCACACAAATTCTGAGCAGAAGCAGGGGAAATAAAAAATTCCATGTATGCCTGGTTCTTTAAAGCTGTTTTATAAATGCCTCTAGACTGACTACAGCAAATCCAAGTTAATTACTCATACACTCAGCAAGAGTTACTCAGTGTATGAAACAAGGAAGCAAGAAAGTGGATAGGTAATGAAGCTGCTCTATAAAACGTACTTGGGTCATTTCTTTTAACAGCTTTCATGTTGTTTTATTTGTGATATCCTCTCATGTTGTCAGGGCAAGCTGGGAGCATGTTGTGGAAGCAGAACTTTTAAGGTGGCAGAGGTTCTGCTCCAGTTTCCCCTGTCCAGCCCCAGCCCAGAGGAGCAGGTGGGTTAGCAGAGTCCCACTGCAGCTCTCCCAGCCTCACAGAGAAGTATTTATTGAATGAATTCAAGAGCAGGCTGAGGGTTTGCTTTCCCTAAAAGATTTGCAATTCAGATGGAAGGGCTGACATTTAAACACGTGGAATAGTTCAGATGCTGCTTCTTCCTTTTTGAAATTTACCAAGCAGGTCATCAAAAAGAGAAGAGAAATGTCTTTTTTCTGTGGAAAAACCATGGCTGCTGCTTTATTAACCTCCAAGGACCCACTCATCCTCATCACAGAACAGTTACTCAGCTCTTGCTGAGCTCAACCCTCAATGTCACTGATATAGGTGTATTAAACAAGGATCTGAAGGAGGACAAAAAGCTTTTGAAATGTGGTAGCACAAAATGACACGTCATTCATCCCTAAGACAGAGCTGGATTTTACATGCCAGTTTTTTACCAAGTTCAGAGCCTTTCAAGCATATGCTCAGCTAACAAAACAGGCTACACACAGACTTCATGATTGCAGGACCTGTTCCAATAAAATATAAATATATAGCACAGAAATAGATAATAAAAAATAAATTAAAATTAAAAAATCAATAGAATTATTCTAGCAAGCTAGTGTTGCACCAATAATTAGGTAAATAGGTATTATGCATTTAGAAATGACAAGGAATCCTGTAAAGAAGTTGGAGGGTCACCATATACTTCAATAAATTATATTAATCAGATTAAATTGTTGCCAATAAAGAATTTTTTTGCATTGCTCTTCCTCTTGCAATATAATTGTGTGCCCTTTTAGACAACCACAACCCTTCCAGAGAGATAGGCAAGACATTAAAATACCACCTCTATGCCAATGTCACCATATACTTCAATAAATTATATTAGTGAGATTAAATTGTTGCCAATAAAGAATTTTTTTGCCTTGCTCTTCCTCTTGCAATTGTGTGCCCTTTTAGTCAACCACAACCCTTCCAGAGAGACAGGCAAGACATTAAAATACCACCTGTATGCCAATTTCTTTCAAAGTTTTCTCTTCTCTTTAGGCATTTATGTTTAAATGTTTCCCTGAGTTTCCTCCCAGGCAGACATTCAGGACATCCCATCTTTCCCCTGAATTTCAAGCAATTTCCTGAGAGAAACAAATTTTTGTTCTGGTGTGTGTTTCCTTTATATTCCTTTATTCTATTGCTTCTCTCAGTTTTCTTCCAAGACAACTCTATTTTTCCAAGCCAGTTCTCACAGGCAATGCAACTCACTAGTTTATTTTAAATGATCTCACAACTGTTTAACCACTCAGATGACAGTTTGTTCCTGCTTGTTTGCCTACAGCTAAAAGCCATGACAACTGTTAGTACCAGTTTTAGCACATCTCATCTCAAATTTTTGTAACAGTTCAATATCTAAACCATAATTTTGTATATAATATTTATATTTGGAAATGATGGTGCCCTAAGTGTCATTTTCCATCTCTTTAGGCACCACCTCAGAAGACTTTTTGTTAATCACTTGCTTTTTTTTTTCCCCCAGTCAAATTTAAACCAGTTCTTCTTGAAGCTGACCAAATTATCAAGAATTAGAACAACTACTAAGGAGTATTTGCAGTTTTAAGTAGAACACGTTGCTGTCCCCTATAGTCTGCAAATAAACCACACTTTAAATCTGGAAACTCATTATTATAAAATAAATTGCTGCACCTGTCTAAAAAGAATGTAAAATTCTATCAATTTTATTATCATCAACCAACTTTTGTATCAAGCAAGCTTGGTTTATATCTTTTTAGCAAATGCCAGACACTTGGGACATTCTGTTTCTGATTGAGGCTTCTCTTGTCTGGAACACTTCACTGATAGATAAATTAGATCCATCCTCAAAACTTTTGATCCTTTCCTCTTTGAATGATATTTGTAAGCATCCTATCAAATGAAAATGGGTAAATTTGTGCCACCTTCAGCTCTTCTGTGTCTGCCAGTGTTGCCAAGAACAAAACTCCCTCCCAACATTGGCATTAGCAGCCCTGTAGCTGAACCTGAGCAAGAAGTGGTGCTGCTTACACTACTTGAGGGCTCTTTTCCCAGCTGGTGATTTGATCAATGGCCACACATCATCCACTGAGAACACTCTGCATGAAATACCACAGGAGTGAAAAATAAAGATGGAAGTAGGTGAGCATCTTAAGAACACCTGAAGCTATTCAGTTGCATTTTTGTTGCTGTTACTTAAAGTGAGACCCCTTCTTCGAAGGCACAACAGAGGTGTACTCATTTTGAAGATTTTATAATGTAATTAGGATTATCAAGGCATTAACTTAAATTGTGCTTGCTCAAGGCTAACTTGGATTAAAGCAAAGCAGGCTTCTTTCTGAATACTTCTACCAAATGCTTGCACACATGTGCAGAGAAGTCTCAAATGTGACAAAGAATTCAAGAATCTACAATCTTTTGGCTCAATACTGTATCCAAATGCTTCTGCAATAATCACTTGCAGAGAAACAACAGAGCAGGTCACATCACCACATGCTTTTGAAGCCAGAACATTTAAAAAGCTGATCCTGTTATCACAGAATTGATTACAGGCCATTTGTGAACTCAGACATGAGACACCAGAGGGCTTAAATTTGTTTGGAAATGAAAGAGAAAGGTGTCCACAAGTCAGGAATTTGATTTGAATTGGAAAAATCAGACTCCAGATCCACTTCTACAACAACAACCTCATGACACACACCGTGGCCACTGTGTCACAAATAGACTGGATGGCAATTCCAGGAAATACTCTGAATAGTGTGAATAGTGCAAATAACTGTGGTTATGCAAATGTATATGCTTTGGTTATCTCAGGCAACTGCCAACTTGAAGAGCCACCACTGATGGATGTATTTGCAAACCTTCTCACCATAGCTAATGTCATTTCAGTAAATACATTTAAAGTGTATTTAACATGCAGGACAGGGAATACTGTCACTGAGAGGTACCATGAGCTCAAGCTGCTTTTCCCAGACACCTCAACACCACATCTGTCCCTTCCTCCTGTAAATGACTTACTCAGCCTCACTGGACACCCAAGGCAGCAGCTCTTGTGGGGAAGGCTTGAAACAAAGAGTTCCCTTTGCTTTGGTTTATGCAGTTACTTTTCTCCTCCCATTAATGACAGTCAAAATGCTTTTATCTGAATTGGATTTGTCTCCTCATATAGCTCAAATATAGGAAGATGTCACACTAGGGTTTTCTCCTATAGCTCAGCTGCACAAAGGACTATTTCTACACCACTTCCACACGTCTGACAGTAAATTCAGTAGGATCAAATTCATCAGAAACTCTGCTGTCATTGTTTTAACTGAGTTCCCTTGATTTGCAGAACTCCTGGGACTGATAACTTTCTCTGTTAAAGCAATTGTAAATAAGCATTTTCCCAATTACTCCAAAGGCCAGTTCTCATGCAATTCACCCTACATTTACTCCAATGCTTGAAGAAAATTGAGTTAGTGTCTATCAAAGTGAAGCTCTGTTGAAGCACTGTGAATTTTCAGTAGTGGAAACAGTGAAGGATTAAGTAATCATGGACATCTCCACATCTCTGTTTTTCAGGTTCAGCTACCCAGGATTAGACACTTCCAACTTCACTGAAGACTTCATTTTCATTTCTAGCAATTACACCAGGCACATGAACAGCTGAGGCCATTTCAAATACAGCTGTAAAACACTGCAGGGTGTGGTGCTCTTATGAAATCAAGACACAGGCATAAAATGTTGTCTTTTTTTTTTTTTCCTTTTTCAAGTATTTCTTGACTGAGTAATGGCGCCAACCTGGATTCTGCAACCCTACATAAATCACTGCCAGTTGTGGCTGAGCTGTAATGTTAACCAACCAATTTAAAACCATTACTGACATAGAAACATGTATTTAGAGATTTTGTGCCAACTATGAAACCACACAGTTTTTCAATCATGTGAACAGGATACTCTATATGGAATGCTAAATACTAAAAGCCACATTGGTTTTTGGGGTTACCTTTCTTGATTGCTCAGTTTGGCATAAAGGGCTTCTACCAACTCTGGACATTTCAGCAAATGGTCTGTAATAATCAAGAACCTAAAGGGAAAAAAAAAAGTGTTACTGGTGCTACAAAAGCAGCACCTACATTCACTGGAAATGGTGCTTGTTATTCTTTGTAGTATGACAAGCTTCTGGTCCTATTTGCTAATAGATACAAATTGGCACAAAATAATTGCACCTTGTTCTACAGTATTTTTCCTAATAATGGCCATTTCCCATCAAGTCAGCACACTTTTGCTCAAATGCTTGAAAGAAAGCTGTTTAGTCTTTTGCCAGTTAGACAAAAGGCATGTTGCAATTCAAATAATAAAACATTCACCCAATTTTTTATCCATCTCAGCAAAAAAGACAAAGTTCAAGCTCAAAAAACTTGTTACACTACTCATCACAACACTGGTTTGTGCCCACCAAACAGTCAAAAAAGTGCTCAAGTCATTTCTTTTTTAAAAAAACTAACAAAGCATCAAAGCAAAAAACTCTGTCAGATGCAAGGCAGCAAAAATACCATTCTCAGCTTCCAAAAAATGACACACTGTGTAACAGGAAATCTAAATCTACCTCTTTACTCTACAAGGCAGGTAGGTTTGGTCAGTCTGTCCCCATGTTATTGCTGGTATTTAACTCAATCACTTTTCCAAGCACCATTCACAGCAGTCAATAGCAGATGCTATTTAATAAACACCCAGAAATGTACTCTCAGGGCTAGGGGAAAAGAAAGCAGGTAAAAATATTCTTCTCTTCAAACTACATTCTTTAGGAGTACTGACAGTGTATGATGTATTTTCTTAAGCAGCATGGCTACCTATGAAATATGAAATAATTACAGGTCAGATCTCAAGGTGTCCTCTGAACTCATAAAACTACTGAAAAAGAACAGCTAAAATAATATGAAAAACAAGCAATTTCAATATTCCCTCCACCTCCTCCCTGCTTTTCACTTTGCTGACAGCCTTTTGAGTGCCCCCAATCCACTACACAGCTACCAGCAAAGCCTTCCAGCTGCAACAAAGTATTTTTGGGCAAATACTCAATGACAATTGAGGAAATGGGAGAACAAGAGGTCCAAAAGATTAATAGCTATTATATTTCTAATGTTAACTGTGGACTTTGCCAGCATCTGGTTCAATTACTGTAAACCAGACATTTTTAAGAGGGAGAAGGAGAAGAAAAGCTATTTTGTGTTGTGTTTTCACTCATATTTGTACACATATTCAAGGAAAAAAATAGTATAGGCATAGAGAATCATCAACATAGAATTGGCACTCTGAGCAGTGTAGAATTGATTCAAGAGCTTCTCAACACAAATTTGAACCTAGAGACTTCCCCAAAGCCAACAGCAGAAATGTCTTCCAACTGAGCAGAGCAGACTTGGCCACAACAACTGAACCAAGCCATCAGCGGGGCAGTCAAGGGGAACGCTTCCACAGCTCTTGGCCCAACAATTTGGGGCATCTGAGCCATCCACAGCTAAACCTTCACAACAGTAACAACTGGCTTTATTTTTCAAGGACTTGAGCAGAATCAAAGGCTTCTATTTGAGCAGAATCAAAGGCTTTTATCTGGAGCTGCAGAAGAAAATGTATAATAATCAGAGCTGTGCTGAACAGTACTTAGCCTTGTAAAGTACACATTTTAGCTGACAATCAAGGATGGTAAAAATGCATTTCATGAGACAATCTGAAGCCTCATTTGTCCATTTTCCAGTTGGGACTATGAATTCAAAGCTGAATTTTCATGATTAGCACTACTTTGAGAAAATCTTGACAATTTGCCCTGTAGTTAAAAAGCAATCAATAATTACCAGGAGAAGATCTAATGCTATTAGGTGCACGTTAGTGGTAACTATTCCAAAGTGGAAGAAGTGCATTTTATTCACTATTTGGGTCCACACTCCTGTATTTATTCCCTTTCACATTCTGTGACCTCAACCTTCAACCCCCACTGCTTGAGGACCCTGCAGGATTTCAGAATAAAGTTTCTACTTGTGAAGGTGCACAGACTTCTGAACAGGACTCTTAACCTTTTAATTTCATGGCATGATAGAACACTTCAGAAATTTCTTCTTTTTTATTTAAGGTTCTCTTTTATTTCATCCACTTCCTGTACTACTGTATCAAAAAGAATGGACTACCAGAATATTTTACAAGAGCATCACCAAGAGCTAACAGAAGAATCAGTGGTGGAGTAAAGCACTTTCAGCCCTTGCTACCATGCACAGAAATTTTGGTGGTAGTTAAGCAAGGATGCAGAAAATTAAATCTAATATCTGTAGTCCTCAGCTCTCCTGTTTTTCATTTGGGGCAGGGGAGAAGAAAAGGGAAAATAAGACCATCCACAACTCTGAAATAAAAAAAAGACATTCAGTTTTGGGTTACTGAGTGAATATGGCATTTCAGATGCACACAAAAGGCTTTGGTAGGAGATTTAAACTCTCTTTGGGGGCCAACAACAGAACCACTGGGATAAACTGAGGGCCACTGTAATTTAGTGAAGGAAATGGTGAAAATTAAAGTTGTTATGCAAGTGTAACACAGTAACAAATGAACAGTGTTAAAGAAGCCAATTTTCTTGATTTTTCAAAAACTATTTGGCTAAAACCCTAAAAAAAAAAGAAATCAATTGCTTACATAGTAGATAAATATAGGAGGAGATGTTCAGTTCAAAGGCTTTACAATAGCACAAGGGCTGCATTGTACCAAATTGAACTTGAGATGCAGCCAAGCTGAAACTGTATAAGCTGCATTTGCACTCAGTGTATTCCAAAGGACCACTAAGCTTGCTCAAATCCAAGCTGGGTGTAAGCAATCAACTTTATCATCAAACACCATGCTCCACATTAAGTTGATTTGATCCCATTAAAAAGTTTAGAGAACGGTCTCCTCGGTCTCAGAAAAGGAGGAAGAAAAGCCCCACAAATGCTTTAGAAAAAAAAGAAGGAAAAGACATGGTGATTTTCTATTTGATCAGCAAACTTCTCTTCTAATCTCAAAACCAAAAGCATTTTTCATCATCCTATAATAATGCCACTCTATCCAAAATATTTAATAAGGACAAAATAGCTATTTTTACTGTAGTTTAATAGAGAAATCTAACAAACCATCCAAATTTTTAAGGACAAAGGAAGAAAATTTAGACAGCTAACCTTTCAAAGCCATAGCACCAGCCCTTTTAGATATTAAAAAAATAATATGACTCACAAGGAATTTTTTGGGACCAGAACACATTTTAGAAGCAGACTTATTTTTTGACCATGTGCAAGAACATAAGAACCATATCAAAACTATTTAAAAGCTAGGATGGAATACATGTGCTGTCACAAAGACCTCTAGAAAACTAGATAATTCATCTCAAACACCATTATTTCTTGCTCAAAAGAAGAAGGAAACACGTGGCCCTATTTAAGGCTCAACCCCAAGCAGCAAGTGTTGCAATATTCCTCTTCTGAGGTGAATCAAACACAAGTGAACCCCCTTCCACCTTCAAAAGACATCACCCATCCTCCTTACAGGCCATGTCCACCAAGTAAACTCTCAGGTCTACAAGACTGAGTTCAAGAAGAGTGTCTAGAGTTCTAGAAGACAGTCTAGAAGCCTGTAATATTTCTCTGATTCAGAAGAGGGTCCCATTCAACTTGATAACTATCTGAATGGCACTAAAGAGAATTTATTTTTATTTCTACATGTACTTTTAATTTCTTTTTTTTCTGAAGAGCTACCAAGAAAACACTGGAGGATGATTAGCAATACACTCCTGCTCCCTCTTCACAAAATACACCAGAAGAGGTGATAAGAGAAATAAAGGGGTGAGGCTGGGCTTTGAAAGACTTAGGAAATATGTGCCAATACTCTGCTACTGCAAATAGAAAGTAGAAGCTAGTCAGAGCTTTACAGTTAAGGAAACTCTTCCAATTGTCAGGACTATTTAAAACCCACAGTTGAACTTGGAACCTGCAACATAACTCCAAACTTTCCTGGAATTAAAAATACAAATTACTTTTCTGGAGAGTAGAAGAGGGGGTGGGGGATACCCTACACTGTCAGAGAGAAGAAACTGAGTTGCCAGCCCAAAATTTTAAAAGGAAAAAAAAAAAGAAAAAGAAAGGTAACATTTTTCTGGTTTCTCCAGCACATGCATACCAAGTAAGCAACAAAAGCTCTACTGAGGAATTCCATCTTTGCTTTCAGATCCATGCCCATAGGCAAGACTCCTTGCCACAGGAGCACTAGTTTCTGTCCACACTTCTTTCCAGAAGCCAGGACAAAATAACCAAAGGCAAAAAATGGTGAGGGGGAGCCCCACACCCTAATCTTCACAGTCATCATTGAGCTGTGGTTTCAAAAAGAGAAAGTAGATGTTCAGAAAAACCTTACTTCCAATGCCAAACATCTGACCACACTCTTAATATCATTTTTTTCTGGAAGCCAGAAGGCATCCTACGCCCCTCATTTTAAAATGGAGGAGTTTTGTCCTTGCTCTTCAGGAATCAAAAATACAACCTGTTTTTTCTTTCCACAGTAGCTACAGTGGCCCATGCACACACTTGGAAAAAATGATGACACAAGCTATACTCTCATCTAATGGAAGAACCAAAGTATTTCTAAAATAAACAGCTTTTAGAATACGCACTGGTCTCGGTTAGGATAAATTATAATGTAATTTTGTCCTGTTTCTTCCTAATTATTTTACAAAACACATATGTTTGCAGGTTCAACATTCTAAAATAGACCTCACGTGGCATTCCGTGCTGGTTTCTGTTCTAAATACAGCAGCTACTAAACTGTGTGACACTTTTCTGCTGTTGATTAATACAAACCTGAAAGGGAGTGGATGGGGATGTGTGGAAAAGGACAAATGACTTTTTAAAGGCTCCACAATTTTCCACAGCCTAAGGCACAGCTCTCTGCATGTTTGAAGAAAAACTTGCTGTGCTTGGCAAGCCTTTTTAGTGCACTGCATGTAGGACATAGGATATTGTTTGGGTTTTCCTTTTCCTTTGGAACTGCAAGGGAGTTTGTTACAGAGAACTTCTCAGACCTTGGTAGTAACCACACAGAAATGGGAAGTAGGAAACAGATCTCAGTTACTGAACAGTGTATTCCAGCTTTGTTTCCCAAAGGAAGGATGTGTCTGATTTCCTGAGAGCATCCTTGAAAAGGATTGTTGAAAGCAGCAGCACTGGAAAAAAGAGAATTAGCTTCTGGAGTAAGCACATTGGGGCTTACATGCTTAAGATGTTTAACTCTGAACACAAGAATTACATCAGCAGACCACTACAGAAGATGAAAGATACACAGAAGATAAATTACTGTCTCACAAGGGCCTGAACACCATGCTCATCCCTTTGAGTAGAAACAGAAGATTGAATATAGGGGTGGAGGAAGCAGAACCAAAAGATATTTAATGCAGAAAGACCCATTCCAGTTTAAGAGGCAGATCTGCTGGCAGGGAACAGATAAAAAGGAACCAGGTAATATTAAAAAAATAAAATTATAAGAGGGTGAAAGGGAAAGAACTCACATTGAGAGGTTCAAAAACTTCCTATGTGCAACAAAGTATTTCAGAGGGAATGCTAATCCCCCAACTGTGAGCAGGAGCACAGCAAGCTGGGAGCAACAGATCACAACCAACCCCTGGAAGGGGGAGCTGATGTTAAAGGACAAGGTCTCAGGACTAAAGACAGGACAGGAATGGTCACTCATGCACCAGGCTGATCCAGCATGGAAATCTTCTCTCATGTTAGAGGGTATTAATTCTTAAGCTAAGAGCCCAGGTAGTAGCTGCATGTTGCAAAGAATGTGTTTTCTAGAAGACAACTGCACTGGAAAGAACCATCAAGAAGATAGGATCATTTAATTAGTGCATGCCATAAATCAAATCAAAGAAAGGAAAGTAACTTGTTTCTGCAAAGCCAGTGTCTTTGCAAGGCAGCTGCTTTGAAGTCTATTCTGTAATATCATATTCCTTGAAACTCTGAGAGCAGCAAGCTCTGGGCACTCAGAGCCCAGCTACAGATCCAAATATTCAGGACAAGACAGGTATGTTTCAGTCCTTAACACTTCCAGTTTCTTCTTGCTCTAAGACTTTAGCCAAAAGCTACAAAACAAAGGGGTACACAGCCAGTCAGGCAATGTTTTGAAGAACTCCATGGAGATTCACAATCTGCCTCCTCAGATTATTGCTCTTGGGAATTAGACCAGCAGCAGCAACCTCACAACAGCTCCTAGTACTCAAGATGACAGGATTGCTAGCCTGAAACAAGTCCAGGAGTTGTGTTGACTAGAAGTTTAGAGGGAGCTTAAAAATACATTGTCTCACCTATGTTAATGTTGTATGTTAATACTATTTTCAAATGCCACTCAGCATGTAGCATTAAAGATGGCAGAGTAGCAAAATTTAAACAAATCTTGGACTTGTTTAGAGGATCAAGCTTCTAAGAGAAAAAGGAGGTGTCAGTTCTTAAATCAAGAGAATATTTATTTAATGTGTGAATTACATTTTGCAGCCTCACAGATTTCAGAGCTGGAAGCATTTCTGATGCTTACAAGTAACCACAAGCTTCATGAAATGAGCCTTCAGAGCTCTGTATAATGATCATACAAGGACTGAATACAAAATTTGACCAGGGTATTCCTTATACTACTGACATCCTTCTGACATTTATTAACTATATCTTAGCTCATAGCATGCCACAGAAAATACTTAATGAAAAGTGTATCACTCATGAAGACACACTTAGGTGTACACCACACCACTTGTTACCTCCTATTCTCCCAATTCAGAGCTGGAAGCATTTCTGATGCTTACAAGTAACCACAAGCTTCATGAAATGAGCCTTCAGAGCTCTGTATAATGATCATACAAGGACTGAATACAAAATTTGACCAGGGTATTCCTTATACTACTGACATCCTTCTGACATTTATTAACTATATCTTAGCTCATAGCATGCCACAGAAAATACTTAATGAAAAGTGTGGTGTGCACCTAAGTGTGTCTTCAGGAGTGATACACCACTTGTTACCTCCTCTTCTCCCAAGTTCTGAGGCAACTTTTGTTATGCTGTCAATCTACAAATATTTTCAATATAAACCAGTGCTTATAGTCTCAAAATCTCACTGTGCTGATCTGCAAACCAGCTCTCCTCTCTCACACACTGCTCAGAAAGTGGATGGCTTGGCTGTCTGTCACTGATTAGATTCAGAAGCTGCTAAACTGAGGCCTTATTTCCTATAACCCAGCTCTCTCAAGAAGCATAGCCAACACATCAGACATTACCTCTTCCCCAACAAGAGATCCTTGTCTTCTACTGAATGTCTCAGGATTCAAGAAGTAGACAAATGTGACAGGGAAATTCCAGAAAGCTACATCCTGCCTTCAAGGATGCTTCCTCTACACTCTTTAACTGGGTGAGGGGCTCATGGCAGACAGAGGAGGAACTGTAACAGGCCTGCTACTAAAAGAAGGAGCTCTGAGGAACTGCTCAGAATCATCTCAGATTTCCTCTAACAAAATCTCCCTAAAGAACTGCTGTGAGATTGAAGGGAGAAGCCAAAGGCATCACACTTGGAAAGAGCTTCCTCCTGAACTTACCCGAAGGACTTGTCCTTCTTGGAGACAGAAAACTGGCCTCTAAACATGAATGTGGAATCATGAACAGAGGAGGAACTGCCAATTCACCAAAAAAAGGTCTTAAAGATGTGCTTGCCCTCCTGTGATGGGTGAAAAGTAGAAAACCCAACATGTGCTAGCCACATGGAGTAGCAAGGACCCCAGGGGAGAGACTACAGTTCAGCAAATGGCCTTAAATCCAAATATTTGTCCTGGATGTCCTCTCTCTGTCCTAATGGTTCATGGCAGCAACTGCAAAATTAACTCCAGCATCATGAGTGTTTATTTGCAGAATTCATTGGATAGTAACTTAGAGGAACATTATGTCATAAATTTCAGTCTGGACTAAAAGAAAAGGGAATAAAATCGTGAATAAAAGTTTTGCCTATAGCCAAAATATGCCTGGTTATTCAAAGAACAAATTTTAATATCTAAAAGCAACATTTGACAGCAAGAAAGCCCAGCCAAAAGACATAAACATACGTGGCATCCACACTTCATCTGGTGTCACATGAAACTTGCAGCTCCAGCTGACAGCCATGAAGGTAAAGAGGAGCACCTAAGAATGATGTAAGAACATCTTAGTTTCAGCAAACTGTGAGCCCAGCAGTGAGCAGAACTTCTTGGAAGAATAGTTGGTATTTTGGCTCAGCCCTACAATGCTGTAACAGCTGCCTAAAAAAAGGTTGCTGTGCACTTTCTCAGCTGTGGCACAAGGGACCCAAAGCCTTACAAGAGAGTTCTGGCTCTGCTGCAAAGATCACACTATGGAAATTCATTCGAGCAATCCTAGTGGCACCTACTTCAGTGAGAGCTGAGCTATAGCTCCAAAATTTCAATGAATTCCTCACAAAAATATTTTTTCTACAGTCCAGCCAGAGAGGCACCCAAAGCTCAGCGTTGATTTCATGGACAGAAATCTTTTTATGCACTTCTTACCCAACCAAGAATTAGTTCAAATCTGGAAGATGATGTGTCACAGGAAGAATGGACAGCAAAACAAGAATGAGCAACCATACATCAGAATCCAAATTGATCCTTGTCACCTGGGAAATACAGACTGTGTTAATAGGCCCAAGATAACAAGAAAAAGAACTCTTGAAAATCTGAAAAAAAAATAAACAAGCAACTAAAATAAAAAAAGATATTGGAAGAGTTTACAATGACTGTTTTACTGAAACACACAGAAATGCTCCATGCAGCACAGGCTCACAAGATGTAGGGTCTAAGGTAAAAGCATCACATTAGTGTAACAAACTGGCCTCTGGCTAACTGGAAAAGGGGAGAGGACAGAAAAATCATAACCAAATGGAAAAAAAAAAATACTTTGTTTAAATTGGGGTTGCATAAGGAATGGGATACACCAGCAGATTTCCACTGAAAATGTGAAAAATACACCAACTTTTTTTTTTTAAATACAAAAGTATATGAAAAAGTGACTTTCCTATCTCCTCTCTGCATCAAGTAGACCAAAGACACTATGTGTAGCCTAATATATAAATTGTTTCTTTCAAGGATGTCAATAACTTTTTTTTTTTAAAAAAAAAAGCAATGTAGTATGAAAAAGAACATATTTTGCCATTTAAATTACCCTCAGCCATGACAAATAATGTCTTACAATAAGAACAGATGAACAAGAGGGAGAACCAAAGACTAGTTCTGTTTCTTGAGATGGGAGATAAGGAACAGAGAATGAGAAGAACAAATGAAATGAGGATCAAGAAATGAGGGGATATGGCCACAAGAGCAACCACAAAAAGGCTCTAAGACCTAAAAAGAGACAGAAAAATCAGCCCCTTTCTAGCAAGGATTTCCCTTTCTCAATGTCAGGGTTTGAATACCTGTTCCATGTTTGCTCTGCACTGTTGCAGCACACTTTTGGGTTTAGGTTTTGCACTTGTGAAGGCACTTCACCTGTGTCAACTTGGAAACAGCACCCATGTTATGGAGAGATTTCCCTTTAGAATTCAGTTCAAGACTGAGCAAAATGCCAAGAAACTTTTGCTACAAACTCATTATTTTTTCTTTTCAGTTGGGAAAAGTGATAATGAGCTTTGAGACTCAACTAGCCCATGTTAAAGTACTATGAAAGACCACTCAATTATTTTCTTAATGCCTGGAAGATATTCCAGTGCTTTTTTAGATATTCTTTTTATGAACAACTCAGCTTTCTGACAGGAACTGGAAGAACTTCAGACTAGAAAGATCAGGGACATGGATATCTCATCATTTATTTCAATGCTGCATTTACTCTGCAATTAACTTCAAAATATAAATTAAAGACAACCTCTTCCAGCTCTCCCTGGTTTTGTATCTCAGTCAAAACACATTTCAGTATATCTTCAATATATGAAGAAAATGAAGGATAATCAAGATAGATATTTGAAAAGTAATCTTTCACTTGTGTTTGTATTGACAAATGCCAAAACTAAAGACTCAGATTGTCACTTTTGAAACAGAAGTCTGGTCATCTGACCCTGAAAGTTTAAATTTGCTGTCTGAAAACTTTCTATCCTAAACAAACTGACCTGTTTATGAAAAAAAACCCATTCACAAACAATTTTTAAAGTCATCTTTTCATTACAAAAGCAAACTGTTAAATTACATTTCCTTTTCATTCAGTCATCTTAACTCTGTTTAGAGACTTTTCAAATAACTAGTAAACCCTCCAGAACTCTTCCTGGTTATCTGAATTTAAATATGATCTTCAAAAGAATGCTACAAAACCAGAGAAATTATCATGAACATCTCTCAGATGTGTAACTGACAACAATATTTACAAGAATGGCCATCAGCAAAAAATAGAAAAGCTCAATGGAATAAAACCAGTGATTAGGTGCTCTTCAATGTGGAAGATTCACATGCAAAATGTCTTCTCTGTTTTGGTATAAAAATGATTTTACTTTGCACAAGAAAATAGATCTGTTAAAAAAAAAAGGAAAACCACCATGTTTTATATAGTACTCACAAGTGTTACCCACACAAGTCTTCCCAGCATTACCCAATACCCAAAGTCTGTAATAGCATATTCTTTGTTAACTTTATTTCAAAAACATCTCCATAAATGAGCACACAAAAATCAGTTTGCATTCTTTCATTAAAAAAAAGTAGACCATGAATTTTAAAACTCTATCTATATTCTCAACAAAAATGGAGTCTTATTTTAGCAGCAAAAACAGGCAGTGAAAGTATCAAAATTATTTCTATACTAAATTATTGACTTCTAAATAGATCTTCATTTACTACTTAGCAGTATCACAAATGAAGACATTTTAATGAAGAGATGTAGACTAGAAAAAAACACCTAATTAGGGGAGGGGGGAATGACACATGAATCTGAAGATACATACGACCACTCAGACTCCAACTGCTCTTTGTAGACTTTCAGGACATGAAGAGCCACAGGCAAGTTCCCAGGATCCAGCAGCTCAGGCACTTTCTCTGAATTAAGGCAGGTGAAGAGGACCATACAACAATAAGCAACAACTTTCTCATCTCTGTATGTTAGGCATGTCCTTCAAGAGAAAATAAGGAGTTAAGAGAGCAAGTTAAAACTGACCCTGGAAAAGCAAGAGCTGTGGGATTTGGCTTGTTGAGTTGTTCTCCTTTGCTGTCTTTTAGGAGAATCATGACTTTGTTATTGCCAAGGAGTGAGAGATGTCATCTGCAAAGAAAAACATCCCACTCCTAGCTGAAGGTCAGATTGCACAGGCCATTTACAAAACTAATGGGAAATTAGAGCTAACTGGAGATCTAGAAATTGGGTGAAACCTTAATAATCATCTGCTTCTATTATTATAAGGTTTTTCTACAGCCAGTGCTGACAAGTGGGCTCCAAAACCACACTTGGAATGATGATCAAGTTGAATGAATGTGTCTTTGTTACTAGCTCACTAAGAAAACACATCAACAACATTGTCATGAGTCTGCACAAAATCATATTTCATTATTACATCACATGTCATCAATTCATTACATTGTATGCCATCAATCCTCCAGGAAGATGTTCCGGTGAGGTTAGGAAGTGGACAAAAGGATTGGAAGACACAAAGATGAAGTCATTTTTGCAGATTCCATCTGATCCACAAATACTGACAGGTCTGCCCAGCAGCAAATAAAGAAACAAAACTTGGAAATGAATATAACTAGATGAAAATGGCAGTGAAATAAAGCTTGTGTTCAAAGCTCATCATGTGAGATAAGACTTTTCCTCAAGCTTCTGTTCAATGAAATGAATTTACTGTTAGTTTAGAACAAGTAGGTTTTTAAAGGTCTTGACCTCTGTGGTTAACTGATGAAAAACCCCAAACATCTACAGGATATGGTCTCAACAGTTTCATTCTCACCAAAGTTATTTCTCAAAGCTTTATGGTGCTAGTAGAGGTACAACTATAATGTACAAGAGATTTTAATATAACCACAGAAATTATATTAGGAAAAAAACCTGCAGCCATGCTTACAAGAAGAGATCTGGGAAAGCACACTTCCAGATGCTATTCTGGGAATCTCCATTTCCTGCTGCAATGTTTCCAAGAAACTGGAGACTACAACGAAGAGCTGAAACAAACCCAGAAAACACATTAACAGGAATTCAAAGAAACACTAATGAGTTTCATATAAATGACAAACTTCAACATGACAGGCACCCACTACAGAATCCATCTCAATTAAGCTTTGGCTGTGTTGTACATAAATATTTGCATTTTCTCTTTTAAGACACATAATTTTACAAAGTATTCCAGAATTATACTGCTTGTAAACGTTGCAGTAAGTAGTCAGAGAACTGAATCTGTCCCCTCACTACCCACATTAAATTCTATTTAGCCAGACAAATCACTGTGTAATAAAATGATGTGCTCAACACTTTCTGATTTCTAGCCCAGAAAAAATAAAGCCAGCACTCCAACAGCTCTCTACTATTCCTACAAAGGATTTATTCCAGCCTCCTCTCAATACAGACTTGAACTATGGGAAGATGATATTTCATCATACAAGTTAATATTCCAGAGCCTGCCAAAAGATGTAAATTCATGAAAAACAAAAGCATGAACCCACAGACCTCACAAAACAAACACACTTTTTTTGCCCTATTGACAGCTTTCAATAGGCTGGCCCCCTATTAATAGGTTGCCAAAGAAACTTAAAATTAAATATTAAAATGCAGTTTATCAGATATTACACACAGCAGCCTGTTAGAGATGGAGGTGGCTGATACTCCCAGGTTCTGCAAAGATAAAATCAGGTCTCTTTGAAAGGTGCTGTGCCAGCTGGCAGCCAGATTTCCTTCAGAGGTCTGGCCATATGTCCTCTTGGGAACAAAACCAAGGCTAATCTAAAATGAGGTCACTCAGGCTTAGCAAATAGTAACATTTTTTTCCCCCCATGTATAGTTTTTAAGCCCCAAATATCTCTGTCCTCTCCATAATGCATTTTGAAACATATTCCTCTTTATGCTTTTGTTCCTAAGATCTCTGTTTTCTCTCCCTGCATACCTGCACTTCTTTACTATTTTCTGTTCAACATAATGCTCAATTTCTCCCATCCATCTGGTTCCCATCCTGCTGACTCAGAGTTTTTCTGAAGGACAGCAAGCATGGGCATGCTACTTGTCTAGCAGACA
Organism: Merops nubicus; assembly: GCF_000691845.1. NCBI lineage: Eukaryota > Metazoa > Chordata > Aves > Coraciiformes > Meropidae > Merops > Merops nubicus. Next base: position 19,592 of record NW_008623639.1, on the reverse strand, counting down.
TTTTGTGGAAACACTTCTCTGCTAGGAAAAAAAAAAATAAGGCAATAAATGAGGTATTATTTCCCTTGGTGAACTCCTTAACTTGCTCTACTATGAGGAAGATCTCTCAAAGAGTCATGACGCTGGTTGATTATACTCCAGTCTTGCCATGAAACTTGCTTGACCTTTTTCAGCTATCAATTACACTTTGGTCACTAAAGATGAAGCTGTTAACAAATATTACAAACTACAGGAAACAAAAGGACCCTTTAAAGTTCCCATCCTTACTGTAAGAAAGATGAAAGGCTATGAACATGTTTGCAGTGCAATAATAAATATCGACAGATTCTCCATGAATCACACAAAGCAACCAAAACTCTCCTTGTTCACTTGTGATATCCTGAACAACCAAAATGGAGCCATTAAAAGGTCACAATTCTGTGGATATACCAGGGGAAAAAACCAGTTTAACCTGTAAGTGCTTGTTTTTAATGAGTAATGGTTAACATTTTGCTTTTAATTACAGGACACAAATCAATTCATGGGCAAGGAGATAACCTTGAGACAAAAAAGCTACTCTACCTCTTCACAATTAAGCAGAAAAAGAGGATGTCTTGATAATGGAACATTTCCTCCCACAAGTAATCTCATGTGATGAATCTCAGCAATTCATAAAACTCAGTCCCTGGAGATTGAAAGTCTGGAGGAAGGAAGACTCTCCCTTGAGAGAGGAACTTCATGAAGTTCAACAAGGGTAAGCACAGAGTCCCACACCTGGGAAGGAATAACCCCATGCATCAGTACAGCTCAGGGGCTGACCTGCAGGAAAGAAGCTCTGTGGAGGAGGACCTGGGAGTCCTGGTGGACAACAAGTTAACAGTGAGCCAGTAGTGTGCCCTTGTGGGTATCCTGGGGTAAGTGTGGCCAGCAGGTCAAGGGAGGTTCTCCTCCCATTTTCCTCTGCCCCAGTGAGTCTCCATCTGGAGTACTGTGTCCAGTTCTGGGCTCTCCAGCTCAAGAGGGACAAGGAGCTACTGGAGGGAGTCCAGTGGAGGGCTACAAAATGATTAGGGGGCTGGAACATCTCTCTGATGAGGAAAGGCTGAGAGACCTGGGTCTGCTTAGCCTGGAGAAGACTGAGAAGGGATCTACAAACACTTGAGGTAGTTGAGCTCTGCTAGGAGGACAGAATACACACAACAGGACCCAGCTCACAACCTCTGCTATCAGTTCATGTGCTCTGTCCCAACTACAATGCACATGTTGCACTGCCTCAACTACCTTCCCTAAAAAAAAAAAAGCAATTCATATCACAAAAAATATAACTGAGTGCTCAGTTTGATGCCAGGTGAATGATCTATGCCAGATCTGGTTCCTGCACTGAAGTGTGAACACTTTGCTTTTGGCTTCCATGATCACAGATCATGTACTTTCTGAAAAGGGAGGGGGAAAAAACAAATAAAGAAGACAATAAGATTCTTTCACTTCTTCCCTGAACACCTACAGATCTTGATGAAGCTAAAAATTACTCTTTCCATCTGCATTAGCTAGTATTTGGGAAATACTACCCAGAACAATTATGAACCAGTATGCATTTTCCATAGTACTGATTAATTTAACATCTTCAGTCCACCCCCTAGTGCTGGTGTCTGTAAGCACTGACTTGAACAAATAATTCTGTAGCTATCAGCAAAGCTCCATTTTATTTTAAAAAAATTTAGGCTGTGTGTGGTCAAGAATACTATTTTTAACCTGATGGTCAACCACTGTGAAATTGCATGTGCTAAGAGGTAACTTCTGATACACAGGTCAAGCCCAGAGCTGAAGAAATTTCTCCCCCATCAGGACTTGGATGGTTTCTATAACAGCAGGATGTCCTTCAGCAAATGCAAATATTCACATTACATGTTGCTTTCACAACCTGCCTGCAACTGGGAAATTTTCTAAGTTCTACAAAAATAACCTCTTTAAACAACAGGACAAAGTGTGTAAGAGGAAACACTGGCCCTTTTCCTGATCAATTCTGGTACCTAAATGTTTGTCTACACGTAAACTGATCTTTCAGGGTTGGCCAATGCCACCCATGCAGAAGGTGAGGCAGCTGATACTTCATGCCCTGGATCAGGATGGCTTAAACGTGCTCCAGCAGCTCAGTACCTTCAAGATCCCAACTCCACTGGTTCCTTGCAGTCCCTTCTGATCACACACTAACTGCCCCAAGCTCCAGCAGACTCTTTGCATTTCACAATCACACTGCAGTACTGTCCACATGGTCTGAAGGACAGACCCAGTTCCCAGGCCTGACCCTGTGCCCTGCTCCTCCCAAAGACATCATTTCACACAGTGTCATCTGTAGAATCAAACTGAGTACTAGAGAAAATCTTGGAAGGGTTTCAGTTTTCAAGCATGATGATTTTCAAAAGCAATACATTGTTTCCTTCTGCTCTGCATGGTTAGGTGATAGTATTTCAAAATAATCTACTAAAATTCCAGTATTAAAGTGAGGAGAGTTTATTACTGGTAACTGCAAGGTCTCTATCAACAAGATTAACTTCAATTTCAACCCCCCAGCATCTTTCCTGATTAGATTGCTACACACAACCATTATGTTATTATGCAACAGATTTTGCTGTAGTGTATATTATTTCAGTGTTTGTATTAATACATGAATTTCAATCTTCCCTGCAGAAGACAAGTTCTTCTCATCATGAGTAATCAGACTTATCTTTCAAATTACTGCTAGAATTTCTCTGGTCAAGAACAGGAGCCTGTGATCTTGCTCACCCATCACTCTGAAAAGTCTTACAACCATCATAGGAAGAGATTTCCATTCTTTTCATTTGGGGCAGACAGCATAGAGAGAACTACAGGTACTCTGCCTTTACAGGAATTACAGAGAGATATCAAGTAAATCAAATCAAAGCATGTACAAAGCTGGACAACATCACTTGCCAGCCTGCAAACATGAGGCTAGCACACTTGCATCTCTCTCTTTAATGCTTTGCTGCCCAGGAACTATGCATGAAAGATACAGCTGGTGTGTGCACAAAGGTTTGCAAGCCCCAAGACCAAATCCCAGCCTCCCACCAGCCTGCAGACCTTTTCAGTTGCCCATGAGCTTTGCAAAGCCAAACTGTAGACTGTGAGCCATTACACAGACCACCTTTGGTTGTTTGTAAACAATGGCAGAATGTTTTGTGATCTCTTGCCAGCTCTGGGAAAATAAAACCTTAACTCAGCATAAGGTGTAGACCTTTATTACTCTAAAATGTTAGTTTCCACCACTATCATCCAGTCATTGACTTGCTTCCTTGTGGCTGCAAGTTAAAGCAACTTCCAGTCATAAAAAGAGTTATTTGCCTCTTCACCACCATGAATCATACCACAAATACTGATGAAAACGTATTTTCCTTGGAAAACAGTCTGTCTAGACTACTCAGACTGAATGTACAACACATATATGGGCTCTGTCATTTCAAGTTATTAAAATAGTGCTTAGTGTTTTATTTCTGTAAATAAAATGAACGTCTGGCTACTGATTATATTTCTGCCTTGATAATACTGCACTTGCTGCACTCACAGACTAGTAACCCACTTTTACCATCTGTGGAATACCAAGAATGTTGTGTTTAATAACTTTCTGTTCCCACTCCTCACATCCTCCACCTCCAAAAGAAAGGAACATGGCTCATTTTTTTTTTTCCTTTTCCTTCAAAAATGCCAACTCTAACATTAAAAGAACATTATGTGCACTGACTGGACAACCATTCTGTTCTTGGAAGATAAATGTCTAGGCAAAATATCAACATTTTGTTCTTACTAAAAAGAAGAATTTGACTCAAAGAGTTCCCATCATGCTGTTAAAAATGTGGCATTACAAGTGAATCAGGAGGGAGCTGGAAGAAACCATCAGATCATTCATCAAATGAGCCTCTGATGCAAATCAAATTCATAATGGTAGATTAAAAAGAATTATTTGTGCATTTAGTAGGAGAAGAATCAGTTTGACAGCCCACTGCTTGACATGAGATCAGTCTCATACTGATTCCAATTCATGCTTACGAAATATAGAATCACAGAATCCTTTAGGTTGGAAGAGACCTTTAAGATCATCAAGTCCAACCATCAAGCCAACACTACCAAGTCCTCTGCTAAAACAGGATCAGAATCAGGACCATTCTCTTGATCTTCTCCTATTTTAATTGCACCATTCTATTTTTAGAAAGTAAACATTCTAAATGTGTTCATTTCTTTAATAAACTATTTATTAAAGTCTGAAGACATAATAAATAGGACTCTTGTTCTAGCCCCACAAGCAGCAAAAACACATGCCTGAGATTACTCTCCTATGTGAAGTAAAAGTGGTGTAAGTGCTTGCAGACTTTGGGAACTGCATTTATAAGCTTCCTGCACGTGCTACGATGTAAAACCTTCCTCCTGAAACAACCCAAAAGCTGAGCCTAAATCTAACAGACAACGTCTCTTGAAAGACCCTGCTGTAGCAAAATCAGCAAGTTTGAAGGCCTGGGGAGTCTCAACCTGGATTTAAACTATGCCAGGAAACCAAGAAGAATAACAAAAAGGACTGGCCACCCACTGTGTGTTATTCGTGGTATCTAACCATAGGACACACCACTACATGATACCTTGTCCAGGGCTAAAAAAGAGGTTTGAATACATTATTAACATGTAAAAGACTAACCAAGACTATAAGCAAATTTCTCCTGGTTTTTTTTTTTGATGGAATATTGTGGGTGTTGTTTCACTCAACCCAAAATTTCCCCTGAAGTGCTTATATTTGCCCCAGAAAAGCTTAATGGTCTTCTTCTGTAAGTTGGTGGAAAGGATCTCAGACTTTTCTTTCCCTTGGACCATTTATAAGTGGCTAATAAATGGGTCATGGTCCTATTGCAACAGATAGAGATCAATGAGTAAATTACATTCAAAACTTTTACTTGCATACCCACATCAATATACAGCAACAGTTTTAGTGTCCACATTTTTAGGCATTACCATCTATTTTCAGGTTTTTATACCTATAAAGGCAGCTTTGCCTCTTTCCAGTGCCTTGTGACTGTTCCTTCTGTATCACACATGATGGATGCCCAGAGGATGGAATAAAGGGAAATTTGTCTCCTGTTACAAATCTTTTAAATTTTTCTTTCTACATTGGCAATTTCTCAACAAGGCTAAAGCTGGTAGCAAAAAAGGATGCTGCAGAAGAAAAAAGGAAAAAAAGAGTCTTCTAGCTTGTGCCTGAAAAGCCACAGTTACAGACAGCCCTCTCCTCTTCCACCAGAACAATGTTCATGTCACTGGAGAGTCTGGAAGTTGTGCCATGTCAACAATAATCAAAAGGCTGAGACAATGCCATGGTGAACTTCTACAGAACTACTTGGATTTTTATCCAAACAGGTAACAGTTGACCTGAAGACAAGCAGATGTCTCACATTGGTTTTTGCCTGGATCTTCCACCAGCTCCTTTCTATCCCCCTTCCATCTTCATTTTTACTGGAGGAAGAACTAGCAGCACTCTTGAGTCTCTGTGGGAGACTCTTTAGTAGAGGCATTTCCTCCCAGTACATGTGAAACCAGTTAGGTTTCTTCTCCCCAGATTATATTTAGGATGCTCTGTCTTTAGGAAGATCTGTGCATTGAAAGGTTTTGTTCGCTCCATTCTCTCCACCTTGATCTCACAATCCTGACATTCCTGCCAGGAAAAACAAAACCAACTCAGATCTGGTCATATCCTGTAAGAAATAAAGTAATCTTTACAGTAAACATATCCTTTCTCTCTCCTCCAGGACAGATGTAAGACAGGGAAGAAGCACATGACCTGCACTGTGTCCACCACTGACAATAACCACAGCATCTGTTGGGGTTGGTCTATAATGGGCAAACCCCATCCATGTCTGCCCTTTTCTGGCCAAAGCCTAGAAGCATGTTAGGAGATAAAGACTGATCCCTCTTCCTTTGATGCAGAGAGAAGCCAGAAACAGCCACCAAGCAGCTGCTGGAAGGTGAGACAGTCAGAACTACGACAGCCCTGCTCCACCAGAGCTGTCCCAGGCAGCTGCTGATTCAGCATGCAATGCCAGAGCAAAGCAAAAAACACAACCCCTTCCATCAAAAGAGAAAGGCAGGGAACAAATTTCCCACCCATGATAGAACAGTCATTTGTTCCCCCCCCAGACCTGGTGACCATCTTCAATCTACAGAGATCTCTGTGAGTTTTGATTCACACAGACTTGTGTAGGTTAGAAACCTGCCTCACTGTGAATCTTGTTGACATTATTTACTGGCAGGGTAGGGAACAGCAAAAAGCAAGGAAGTAAGGAAGGAAAAGGCTTATAGAACACTGTATTTAAAGGTCCACAGAAATATAGGCATTACCATTCATTTCAAGCCTCAACCAAAGTAACCAGAAACCATGCTAATTAAATAGACATCAGCAAACTCCTATTTCCTTTGTGCTCCAAGTGGGTATCAGTCCACATTATAAAACCACCATGCATGTGTCATAAATCAGCAACATCTTGGCAGGCTGTACTAGAAAGCCTCCAAATTGCAGAAGCAAGAAAAAAAAAAAAACCCAAACAGCTATACACACTGCCTAAAAACAGTATCAGCAAGGAGAAAAGGGAAACCTGCAAGGCAGCCCAGTGACTGACTTACTCATCCTCACAACTTCAGGATATTAGCTCAGGTTAGTTTCTCTCCTAGATAGAGCCCCACTATCAAGAACCACTGGATTCAAACTCAGTAGAACATTTAGAGCAGAGTTATAAAAAGGTTTTAAAATAAGAAAGGAGTTTTCCACTGGACTAACAAGGGATAAGCACAGCAAGCTGGAGCCTACTGTATTCAGACCTAAGATCCTACCACAGTTGCCTGTGTTATCCAGGGTCTAGGTAATGATGATCCAGGCCCAGCTGGAAGCCCCATTCCCTACTCCTTCACTTTTCCCCTGAATAAGATAAGAAAATGGGGTATTCAGAGAGAGTCCCTGGCCCTAAAGCTGCCAGAGACAGAGGCCACACTACACACACAAGAGCTACAGAGAATTCAGAGTTTGCTAATTCAGGACAGTTCATCAGTTTGATTCATCTCGGTCCAGGTTTGGCTCTTTTCCTTCTGCAGGCAGCTGAAAGAGGTGTAAAAGTTGGCTCTCTGTGTTCCAATTTCTGAAAAAAGGCCAAAGAACAAAGATCTGGAACAATGACCTGAACCAAGGCCCACCCGAATCAGTCTTTCAACAGCCTTTGGTGGATTTTGGACCAAACTATGAGAACCAAGAGAACCTTTTCACCCACAGAAGGTGGAATCAGGTCGACAGGTTAGGAAGGGTGAAGCTTGCACAGCTGTAATCCTTCTGTAGATGTTCTGAACTCAGGCAGCTCATTAAAAAGCCACAGCAAGCTTCTGGGTGATCCTTGTGGTCCCTTCCAACCCTGACAGATTCTGATCTGTTTTAGCAGAGGACTTAGTAGTGTTGGCTTGATGGTTGGACTTGATGATCTTGGAGGTCTCTCCCAACCTAAAGGATTCTATGATTCACCAAAACACAGCACAGACAGAGCAGCTGTAAAGTTAAAACTGGAGCACAGGACAGGACTGGAGCATTTTTACATCTGGTAACTCAGCACTGCCTAGCAGCAAGAATGCCCAAGTGCTGCCTGTACTGTTAACCAGGAAAAGGGCAAATGTTGGCTGTTAGAAAACCTCTTATTTACTTCATAGCATAGATGTTACTGGTGGATGCTCACCATCACTTTTCAAAGGCATTCAGACTCACTTTCAATTAAAAAAAAGAAAAAAAAAAAGAGAGAGAAACACAAAGGACCAAAAAAAAAAACCCAACACCAACCCCAAACCTGAACAACCCCAAATGGTATCTAGGGAACAAACCAATTACTTAAATTTTTCCTGTTTGATAAAGTAGTAAAATGCTCTGAGCTATAGCAATTAGAGGATAACAAAACTCCAAAAACCACAGGATTTTCTTAAGCTATGGAAACATGAAACCAAAATCCCAACACAAGTGCAAATAGCAGTTTACTTCTACCAGATAGTGTATCAACTGATTGTTAGGGCACATACTCTGCAAATGCTACAAAGACCATGAAAATCCCAATATTGTTTTTACAGATTGGAAAAACACAAAGGCCAAAAACAACACGAATAACTCAAATAAAAAACTCATGCTTATGTTTACACAAAAGTTTGATGAGGATAATATATTCGTCACACTCCCACAATTATTCCCTGAAAATACTATAAATATTATTTTGACAATGTAATTATAGTTTTCCCTTTAACAGTGGCAGCAAAGTACTGGCACCAATCCCCCCTACAAAAAGCCTAGACAGACAAAGCAAAGATCATACATGGCAACTGGCAGCTCTTAAGATGAAGGCTTGTCCCTTATTTATATGGCTACAAAAAGTCTGTTTCAATTAGCATCTGGTTTAGTTAAGCTGTGAAACAGAAGTAGTTTAATTATGCTAGCAGGAAGCAAAAGGAAACCCCAAAGACAAAAATAAATGGAAGAGCAGATTTTTTTATATTCTCTTTTCTTCCAAGCAATGGAGGCATGCTCCTTTCATGCTGCTTTTTTTGGGGGAATTAACCCCATGGACTGTGGGTCTGTTCAGGAACTGTACTCTCTCCCAGTTCCTCTCCTTTGGAAGAAAAGCTAATACAAATATGAACATAAATTGACAAAAAAAAAAAAGTAACAGTTTGTGATGTTTTGAGTCTGTATGACAAATAAAATGGTTCAGGCTTTATAACCACTTACTCTTATTCCATGTAGATCAGCACATAACAACAAAGCTGCAGTGTAATAATTTACAGTATTTGCTCATTAGAAAAAAAAAAACAACAAAACCAAACAACAGCTATGAAACCAACAAAAAAACCCCCCACAAAACAGTATGCCTTCTCCTCCAGAGATAAATATAGAAAGCCCTGATGTGGGAAGAGAGGAAGGATTAACTTTCCTTCCTTAGTCCTGTTGTTTAAATTTAGTAGCCATTGTGTTTGAGAGTCTCCAGGATACATTTTAAAAGTTTACAGGCAGTAAAACAAGCCATGGTTTCCCAAATGCACTGGGTAAGCTCTGGGTGTTTGCTCTGCTACCATGCCTGGCTAGTAAAAGTGTACTGTTCCATCACACTTTCTAGGCATATTTTAAAATATTTCTTTTTTTCTACAGCAAACACAAGCAGTAATTTGGAAATCAAACCATTTGGTGCAATGTGACTAAAGAACTACAAAAAGTAGAATAAAACAACCCCCTGAAAGCCACTGAAGAGGAAATAGAAGCAGAAGGGATAAACTCCTTTGGTCAATATTGGCATTCATTAATTAATATTTGGGTTCCAGAGTTGACTCTCTTGTTCCTTTTAATTTTAAATGCACAGCTGATTAACCAGTCATGCCAGAGGAATGAAGATTTCTTTCAGTGAAGAAATCTTTCATAATGCCCAACCTAAACCTCCCCTGGCAGAACTTGAGGCCATTTCCTCTTCTCCTATTGTTTGTTAATTGGGAGAACAGACTCTCACCTTGCTACAACCTCCTTTCAGGTAGTTGTAGAGAGCAATAAGGTCTCCCTCAGCCTCCCTTTGTCCAGGCTAAACAACCCCAGTTCCCTCAGTCACTCCTCATAACAAAATGTCAACAAGATTTTTCTGGTACTACCTGAACTCCTGCAGCTTGCAATTCATTGGCTTTTTAACCACAACATGCCTTCACCTTCAAGAGTATGCAAAGACATCAGGTATCCTTCTTTGCCCAATTACATGAAGTTTTCCTGCAGACCTCAGGAGTTTCTGTCTTGATGTTTCATCAGAGATTAAATGCTTCCATCCCATCTGGCTTTGGCAAGAAATAGTATCTCTGGAAGCTATAGATAGCCTAGGTTCCTCTTATTTTTGAGGCACACCCATACCTTTATGACTTCCCCTCCTTCCTTTTTTACTCTCAATGAAGGAATAATGGGTTTATTTTTACAGAGTTCAGAATTCTAAGGTTATTTATTGCCATTTCTTCTGCACAGTATTTCTCTTCCACACTGACAGATTAAAAAGCACTTTCCAATGCACTTTCAGTGATAGATGGTCAGGTCCAAACCAGTTTGAGCACTTAAACAGTCTGGAGCTGAAACCAAGATATTATTAATGCTCCTGGAAGGCAGAGGAGAAGAAAACAAAACAAAAACCCAAACAAAACAACAAAAAGCACTAAAAATTTTAAGTTCACTTTGGTTATCTTCACCTGAACAGCATCACAAGCCTTCTCCTTTTCTGTTCAAAGCAAGAAACGTTTCTCTGTAGCTCCCTTGTAAGTCCATGGCATTTGGAGCATTTGAAAAATGCTTCAAACAAGCTATTCCATATTTTCCCACACATCCTCCCTCAAGAAGGAGGTGTGAACAGGTGTCAGACATACTATATTCACACTGCTGAACACCCTACCAGAAAATCCTCAACTCACTGGAACAAGTAGAGGATTAAAAGAATTTACATAGAATCATCTTTCATCACTGCATTTAAAGGAATGGTCTAAGTTCTGTGCTGAAGAGAGTATCTGTAGCAGTTTAACTTTCCAGACAACTGGAAGCATGGTCAAATGCCTGGTCAAGGATTCCAGCTCACACTCTACTACAATTTACCCAAATTTCTGGAGTCCATAACACTATGAGAAGGAAACAGCCTAAGCCTTTGTATAACAGCTAGCAGATCTAGACCTCTATTTTGACAGAGATCTCCAGGAGTACTTATAACATGAACCTACCCTGTTAACATCCTGCCATTAACACATTTTTATGCAGATTACCCTGGTTGTTTAAAACCCCTGAACACTCAGAAGGGATGTCATCAGCACAGCATGCCAGTGCTAGCTGAAGTCTCCCCAGCAGCCTGAAACTGAGGGATGCTGGCAGGATGCTCAGAGCACCTCTCTCAGGCACGCACATGCAGCTGGGCTGGTGCAGTTGTGCTCAGCTCTGCTCAGAGAGGACAATCAACTCATTCAGAGAGCTTGCACAACAAATTGTCCCAGGCAGGGCAGCTATCAGGCATCCAGGGCCTTTTCATCCTCGAGGAGAGAAAAGTATTTTGGCAGATAAACAGTTTTCAAGCAATTATGTTGGAATTTGAAGCACGTGCTTCGGCAGCAGTAATATTTTGAAGCGGTGAAAGGTTTGAGAAGATCTATTTACAAACAAAAAAGATTAAAGTTTCTTCTGTCCAGGATGTGGTGGGGGGTGGGAATCAATCAAAGGATCAAATGGGACACAACCTGAACATAAGCTTGCTTCAAAGCAGGCATGCCCTCACTGCCATTGATTAAGGAGAAACAAAGCTACCCCCTTTTTTTTCCAGATTTCAGAAATGAACCCTAAAATCCAGATCTTACACTCTGGAATCTATAGATCCATCATCTTGAAAAACCTCAAAGTACCTTCCTAAAGGTCTGCTAGATGCTGCTGGAAAGCTTAAGATTTGCCACAGGAAAAAGGAAGGGGAAAAAAACCAAACCCAAACCAAGCCAACAACCCCACAACCAAACCAAGACACATGCTATGAAGTGAAAGAGGTTTTCTACCTGGGCTTCTGACAAGTGTATTTCCTATGTCTACTGAAAACCTAATATACTGAACTCCTTCTTACCTCTTAAAGAGATCTGAGTCTGCCTGAAGTTCAGTTAAAGTTCATCTGGCAGCTTCATCAGCTGGCAAGTGTTCTTGGTACCCACAGCAGAAAATAAAAAAAAAAAAAACCCACCTTGCTATGCTGAGGCTTTTTTTTTTTTAATTAAAAAAATAACTAAACCAAAAGGAATGAAGAGAGGGTACTAGGAAAAATCCATGAAATCTATATTCTGTAGAGAATATATTTTTTTCCCTGAGACTCAAAACTTTGAGCAGCTTCTTAGCTGTTTGTTGGAAGACTGTAGTCTCAAATCAATTAATAAGAAATGTAATTGACCTTATTGCATGCAACATTTCCACATGAGTAGGTACAATTCCTGCATTATCACTCCCTATTCAAATTAATTACAAGCTAGGGAGATGGGCACAACATTTGTCATCTTCTCTGTCTTCTCATCAGGAATATCCAAGCTCCTGAAACTAAAAGGTGAAGTACTTAAACAATCACTCACTTCCCAGACTTTCAGTGTGTATAGTTTTAAGAACACTGAGATGAAGCCCAGTTTGCAGAGAGTGTCCAAGAAGTGTATCACTTGAATTTTTCTTCACTTGACTGGGAAGTTCTCTCTTACAGAGGAGGGAGAGCTGCTAGAGTAATAAGGAAAGAGAGCAGGCTCACAAGCATGTGTGACTTACCTGACACAAACCACCCCTGACCCTGCCCAGAAGGGCTGCAGATTGTTAAACACTTTGTTAAGCAGCATTGCCCACCAGCCCCCTGATCCCATCTAGCTGTTGGCTTCCTCTGTGCAACTCTTCAGAGCAGGTTCCCTTCTCTAAACACTACAGAATACAAATTGCTCCAGATAAATTACTAGATTGCATTGTAAGCAATTAGGAGGAGAGAAAACAGGGTATGGAATCCAACTCAGGGAGCAAGAAGGGAGGAAGGGTACAGACAAACAGTTATCTGCAGCAACACCAAATGGGAAAAACCTAAAAATGTTACTTTTATTAAAGTGTTTTAATAAAAGTATTAGAAATAAAGATTATTATCACAGGGATGGCTGGCTTGCAGGTGGGTCTGGCCAATCTTTATATGCCACATGTCTGAATGAACTAGTTATTTTTGTGTCTATCTGAAGCCTTAAAGAGCTATTCCAGGGCAGCCTCACCATCAGGTTTTCTGGCCCAAAACAACTGCTTTTTCTAAAGCTGGCTAGGACAAGTACATTACAAGCATATGGGAATTTATCTCATTTTTTATAGCACTAAAAAAAAAAAAGACATATGCTGAAAACTTGCAGTAGAGGTATTTCAGTAAACACACTGAAGTGAGGAGCCAAACAACGTATGTAGCACCTGGGCCTAAGATAAACTGTGGAAAAAAAAGTATTTCTCCTAGCAAAGAAGATGCAAAGGAGTCTGGATTTAATTGAATGAGCCTTAGCAACAGCTTTTTAATCACAGCACTTTGCACAGCACCTTCTTTTTTGATCACTTATATACTGTTGGAGCAGGCAGCTCATCTCCTCCCTCAGAACCACCACACTGGTTACAGTAGCAGGCAGAGAATGTAGATTTTATTTCATCTCTGGTTTTACCTTTTAGAATTTGTACTACATTGAACTTTTCTACAAAAATTACCACACCACTCAGCCTTGCCAGTCTTAACAGTTACCAATGGATGAAAGTGACTGGGTAAAATGGATAAATAGCCCTGAGACTGGATTGCCTGCAGGAAATAAAAGGAGAATCATGAAGCAGAGATATAGTTAGTGAACACAGTAACATTTACTAATTTCATGGGTTTCCTTTGTTTCAACAGTGTCCAAGTCCAGCTCAGCAATTTGCCTTGCTTCTGAAAATATGGCTAATAATTCACAGCTCAACTGTTAGCTCCTAATGTGTGCCCTGTAGAAGGAGCTGGTGCTCTAGGCACAGAGTTTATTTTCACTTAGAACAAAAGATCCTCAGAACACTCAGCAAGGAATTAGCAACACTGGCTTCTTCAGAAAGCTGTTTTGTAACTGGAATACCCAAGTCATGCTCCTCACAGGTTATTTCCCAAAGGGATCAGTACTATATGCAGCCAACCAATCATCTATCCTGGTCAATACATCAAATTCTACTTGCTATTCAATATCACTTGTGGAACAAGTTGAATAAGACTCACAAAACATATCAAAATACTGTTGAAAACTTTCTGATCAACATCCCCCTTCATTTTCAATGGTGATAAAAAGGTATTTTACAATATCCTCTGGCTAGGAAGTCTGAAACAACTAATGGAACTACTGGATTCCACCCCCTCCTTCACTCCCCCAGTGAAGAAACTTCACTGCTTCAGTTCCCAGCAGCAGGAGAACAGGACACAGGCACAGGGTGCCCTATCAAGGAGGGGTCAGCAACCACAGGACTAAAGGGGAAACCTCAGGCCATGCATGTAACCATCAAGGGGTACCTTCTGCTTGCTCTCCTGCAGATCCTGGGAGGCACCCCTGAAAGATGGTGTTCTCATACCTCAATTCCTGATGCTATGAATAAGCTGAAGATGGAAAGTCCACTTCCTCAGGACTGCCATTGGAGGCTATGGCTGTCAAGGACCCTAGCAGGGACACCAGGCTGGATGAAAAGAGCATTTCAGTTCCCATCCCTTTTCTTTCTCTTACTGGTCTATGAGGGGGTTCACAACTGTGGGGGAGAACATTCTTGGCCTCCATGCCTTCTCCCAGTCCTCCCTGATCAACCCTGTGATATGAGTTTAAAGTCACTCCTATGTGTTACCAGTTCCTCATCTTTGTGGTCACTGGGCAAGCTCTTTTTGCCATCCTCAGGGTTTAGTCCTGGTCCCCCCACACTGAAGGGCTGTTGCTAGAATCACCCACCCTTCCCTGGAAGAAGGATTCCAGAAACAGGTGAAAGAGTCAGCATGGTTTAAGGATAATACTGTCACATGGTTGAAAGGCTTCACTTTGAGCCAAATGCAGCAGCAAAAAGAAAAATGGTATCCTGGACTTCACTGCTCTTTCCCACCTTCATAAAGGTGTTTGAGGATAGTTTGCTGTATGACAGAAATTCCACTTGCTTTCATAAAATGATAGAAAAGCAGCAACAGGAACCCAGTGAAAACCTCATGCAAGCAATGCTAGTGAAAAGAAATAAAAGCAGCAATAAACCAAGTGTTCCCCACTCTCAGCAACCATAGACAGTAAAGACTGGTGTCCAGTCCTCTATATCAAGCCCCATAGGCACACACAGGAAAATGCAGATTGTGAAGAGAATTACTGAAAATGCCTTAATATCCAGTGAAATCACTTTGGTAGGAACCACTAACAATAACTGCTGTTAAGGTGGAAGGAATCTGTAGTCAGATTTTCTCTTCCCTGCATGTAAAGAAAAAGCTCATCCATTAAGGAAATGTGAACACTACTCAGATGAGTACCTGGTTCTTGGCAGATATTACCCTGACTGGCCAGCAACCACAGTACAGAAATGAAAATGAAAACCCAGGTTTTAAAAACTCACAGCCAAAATTTGTTTCCTGAAATTAGATGAACTATTTCAAGTGTCATCCAAATAAAAAAATGAGTATTTCATTTCATGTTTGCAGATTAAATAAAAAGACAGCAAAACAGCAGAATATAGTTTGAATGGAGGTATTAGGGGAACTTTCCCTTTTTGCAATTCAGATATTCTGGTTACTTTTAGTTTCCATATATCTTCCATTTAACCATCTACAGGGGACAGTTGAGGGAAAATAGAACTGAACTAGACTTGAGATTGAATTATTTTTTTTTTATCAGCATAAAGAAGCAATTCAACAAACAATTAAGTTTATTTATGAAAAAAATGCCTCAGTAAGGTGAAATCATACTACCACAAGACTTCTCATGTATAAAAAAATAGCACAGGCTATATATTTAACAAAATCCATAGCCTTACCAGTCAATAACAATTCTCCTTTGATTTGTATTCCATGAAGCAATTTGATCAAATGGACAGACGTAGGGATGAGACCCAAGTTCCTATTATCAAATTAGAAAAAAATAATTACTTGATATGAAATACACTTCAATAAAACAAGAAAGCTTTTCACTGAAGCTAACAGCAAGTCTTAAACATCTTAAAAAGCACTGAAATAAAAAGGAATTTCTCCTCCTTAGCTGTGCCTGACTATCAATAGCCACACTACTGCCATCAGAAGCAAGTCAAACAGATCACACACCAACAACTTTGGACACTACCTTCAGAGCTAAGTACCCTTTCCTCTCTTTTGCTATTCTTCTAAATCAGATGTTAAAAATGACCAAATTATTCCTGTAATGTGAACAGATTTATTTGAGTAAAAACTTGGCTTGGTTTGAAATTCAGGTGTTCAGGGAAAGTGTCAATATATGTTACTTAGTAATAAATTTTGAGGATTTTTAATATCAACAAAGTGATTAGTGATGAACAGCAGGGCCAGGTCAAAGGGAAACATACAAAACTCTGAGAAGGAAGGCAGGAAAAGTCAAGTAATCATTTATACTCTCTCCAATGAGAAGGAATCTCAGAATGGTTTGGGTTGGGACCTTTAAAGGTCATCTAGTCCAATGAGGAGGGATATCATCCACTACACCATGTAGCTGGAAGCCTCATCCAATCTGACCTTGAACACTTCTAGACATGGAAAAATATGGTGATGGTGAAGATAAATCAGTGAAGCCATTTGGAATCAAATACAACCTATTACAACATTTCCTGTTCCTTCAGACCCCAAATTTCTTCACAGCACACAAAGCAGAAAAAAAAATGGCCCTGGAAGGAAGAAAGCATCATATTCCCCAAGAGTTTCAAAGCTTTGTACAATCCATGTGATTACAATTTTTGCATTCTTCCCTGGAAACAATCAGTTTGGTTTTGATCAAGCAATTTGTAGTTTGAGGTGGGGTTTTTTTTGAATATCTGAACGTTGCACACTTCAAATCAGCATCAAAGGGGCATCATTTTCATCCCACTAACAACTTTTGATCAGTCAGGATGTTTAATTCCCAAACAAGTTGAGCATTTGCAACTGTTTAAAATCAACACAAACATGTGGTTAATGTAGTGCTGGCTCAAAGCACCCAGTGCAGTAGTAAAAGGAGCATCAACTGTTATTCTACTACAAAGCCAAACCAGTATCTGCTGAGTGACCCACCAACTCTTCCACTGTTAGAAACAGAGTCAGAACTTTCTATAGACACACAGGCTGTGTATTCCTGCAGGCTAGAGAAAGAATTGTGAGGATGCAGGTTCCTAAATAAGCAAAGCCATGCTAACTGTCTTGTGGGGATTGGCACACAGCACAAGAATAACCAGTGCAGAGCACGTTTTTCTTCAGAATCAGGTTAGCCATCCAAATTCCATGACAAACTAACAATTCCTTTTCCTTCCTCATGGAATTCAGATGTCCATAACCAGGTTGTATTTGGCATGCTACTGAAAAGGGGAATCCTACCAAGTCCCAGCCATGCAATTCTGTTCTCCCTGCTTTGTTAACATGAGTAATTAGGGAGTGACAGCAGTCACAATGAGGAACCCAGTCTGGCTGAACAGCCACCAGCAAAAATTTAGGAACAAGCATATAGGTTTTCTGTCAGATCAGTTCCTTGACCCACAACAGGATCAAAAGTGTCAGCACTACCAGAAACAAAAAGAGCCTAAATGTAGACCCACCTCATTCTAAAACTAATGCCTTCTACAGAGAGTCCTGCAACATTCATGGCATTAACAAAATTCTCCCTCAGCCCAAAAGTTGCAACTTTGTCCCACATCAAAACTGTGGGACAAAATCTAGTTCAACAAACCAAACTTGACATGTCCAAAGAAAACAACTTTTAAGACTCTACTCCACAATAATTCTTTCTGATCTAACAAACTTGTAACAGGTTTTGGTTTGTTGGGGGTTTTTGTGTGTGTGTGTGTGTTTTTGTTTGGGTTTTTTTTTGTTTGTGGGTTTTGTTTGTTTGGGTTTTTCTTTGGCTGGTTGTTGTTGGGAGGGATGTTTGTTGGTTGGTTGGTTGGTTTTAAAACAAGCAGCTGGTAGACTAGACTTTCAGTAACTGCAGCTGGTTGTATCCCAAGCAACCTCTAAATGTTGCAATAGGCACAGGCACAAACAAAAAAGCTTTAAAAAAGCAGCTAAATAATTTAAGGAGCCAGACTGATGATGACTTCTCCATCCATATCAGCTCACCTGCACATGGATCAGGGTTGATATGCACAATTCTATACACTATACTTTGCCCTGAGTGACAGACAGGTCTAAATGTATTTTAAAAAGCATACCAATCCTATAAGTGGTAATTAAGACTATTTATTCATTGCATTATTTAAAAAAATTAAGGAAATGAAAGAAAAAAAAGACAAGGATGATTCTACAGCCAGACTTCCAACAGGCACATATCATTTGCATAATGAACTCACACTCAGGACACACTTTGTTCTGCTATCCAGCAGTGCCCAAAACTCTGACCTATAAACAGGTCAGTTATTTTTGTTTCTAGCATACTTCAAGGAATTGCATCAAGCAGGAAATACCTGTTAATAAATCAGCAAACACAGCAGTGTAAAAGAAGAATCTCTGCACAAAGGCACACAAACATCAGGTGGTTATATTTTTGAAGGAGTTCAAGTGGATCCTAGCTGTACCTGATGGCACGTTGATTTTTGGCACACTCAATGCAGGCATTCCTCAGGCACCTGTAGCACTCTGCTACGAGCAGCAGGCAGGAGCTGAGATCCACCAGTTCACAGGAGCCCTCACAGGCCTGCTCAATCTCACTTGAGGTGCTCCTCAGGATTTCCAGGAGATCCTGAAATACGCTCTCCTTTGCCATTTCTCTGAAATAAAGGAATATTTAGGAAACAAAGAAATTGCACTGCTGTCAAAAAGCTTATGACAGTTACACTTCTTATTGTAAACCCCAAGATGCTTCTGCAACGATGTTTCAGTAGCCACAGTAAAGGTCTTTAAAAGCAGAAAGGCTGAAATATACACACACAATCATCTCTGCAGCCTTGCAGAAAAGGGGCTGTGAGAGAGTTGTATCCCCTTGGTATTCTTCACAGCTTCCCAACAGCTCTCTGGAATCCTCATTTTCTGTTCAGAAAGGAGATGAGCAGCACGTGGCAAACGTTGGGTAACTCATCAGGACTACAGGCTGGTGAAAAGAAGCCACACCAAGGAGTGTTTGTGGCATTGCTAGAGGAAAGCTCAATAAATTCACTCATCCAATGCTTCTTACTAGAGTCAGAAATGGGAAATCCAGATGCAGCCCCCTTGAACCTGAAACAGGCTTGTAGCACACTCAGGATCAAAGAGGAAACACTGAGACATCATGTTGAAAAATACCTCCCTAAGCTACAAAGAGAAGAAAGTGAGATGAGATGAAAAGTAACATTAAACAAAATATGTTCACCCAGAAAACTCTTCCTAAAGGAGAGTTTTTAAATGTCTTGATCAAATATTGCTGGATGATTCAGTACTACCTATTTTTTTAGAAGGAAAATATCTTCCTTCTGCAACTTTCTCCCTAATCCTAAAACATTAATCTATAAAACCAGCAAAGAGCTTGTTAAGCTGGTTTTAGGTTAAAAAACAGCTTTTCTTGTAAGCAGGCCTCAAAATTTAATTCATAATTTCTCAGAAAATTTGAATTTCTTCAGAACTGCTCTGTGGATATTCCACAAACTTCTTGTTCTTATGTTTCGTTGCCTAAGACAGGATCATCAAAATTTGCTACTGCTACCTGTCCTTGATTTCAGCATTGCTGTTCTCCAGGAATCCAAAAAGGGAGTAGAAGTAAAGGGTGCAGCAGTCCAGCTCTCAAACGAGCAAGACATGCACAATTTCTGTGGTTAAGTCAAAACAAGGAGTCAGAATTGACGTGTCCATGCCAAAAGGAAGATTCCTGTCACTCTTTCTAAG
>NW_008623638.1:56300-70921 GCF_000691845.1 Merops nubicus | reverse complement strand
CCGAGATTAAGGGTGGTTTTTTTCTTAACTTATTAAAAAATGGAGAAAAAATATATTAATCAAGTTTTTCTTTTGTGTTTCTGGGAAATATTGAAAGAATGTATAGATGTACAGTGCTTTAACAAATTACATTTAATGTTATAAATTTATATATATATAATATGTATTCATAAAAAAAATATTAGTTTATCCTGGATTGCAGTGAGCAAAGGTAAGTTTATTTTTCAATACATCACCAGTGGTTAAACCAAACAAATAGCAGCAGAGAGGTGATTTCTACATATTTCAGAAAAAGATGGCCAAGAATTCTTCCATCAGTTTAACCACTGTGCGTGAAGGGGGCGTGGGTGTTTATTTTTCTATTTCCAAATGAAGGTATTCTTTGTGGTCGACTTAATAACAAGGATGCAGCAAAGCGAAATGTTGACTTTGGAGGATGCGGAGTAAATTTTTGTTTTCCCCTTTGCCAGTACCGTTGTATTTTGGGCTTCAGAAATGCCATGTGAGCAAAATAGCAAGAAGAGTGACACTGTTTGCAGGAGAAGTGCAGTGGTGGCGTATTGCTGTTGCGTCTACACGTCGGAAAATGCCAGTGATGCCTGATTTTTAAATGTGTTTAAAATGCTGTGCTGTTCCATTCCTTGATGTCAGGTTGCTGTTCAAAAGCACAGAAGAGAACTAGGGAATTTTAGCATGGATCAAGCTGACAAGGGGCAGATTTGGGCTGGGATTTTTTTTTTTTTTCCTGGGTGGGTTTTTTTATCCGGAAGACTTTTCTACTACCACGAAGAAGAAAGGCAAATTGCAACATGAATTCTTTTCAGTTTTCTCTGGTGCATATTCCATATCAGTGTTTCAGAATAACAGGATTGACAGCATCTCATTTAAAACTTTTTTTTTTCTTAGAGCCACAAAATCCTTATCCTAAAAAATTTATAGTTTGAGGTTACTTCAATGGAAGTTTGAGAAGGTAGATTTCTATAGATTTTTTGGTTTGTTTTGTTGTAATAAAAAAAGAATCTTTTGATATTTTCTTACAAATGTCTGCTAATTGTGTACATTCCAAGTACTCGAAGCATTGAGTTTTCCTGTACTGAAAAAAGAAAATGTACAAAACTGTGCATGATTTCAAATGTTACTAGATATTATAAATATATATATAATTTATTGAGTTTTTACAAGATGTATCTGTTGTAGACTTGTTGACTTTAACATTTCTTATTCAATGCTTATATAGTTTTATAGCCTGGACTATTATCTTTAAAAGCTTAAAAAAATTAAAAATTACAATTTTGTTACATTTTATACTGTTGATGTTACAATCCACAGGTTTGCATAGTGTGAGTTTTTTCAATGAGCAACTGTTCAGTTTATTTTAATACTGTATTTCTGTGCCTGACAGCTGCAGCTGTCGAAGGTGTGAGATGAACACTAAATAAAACTATGCTGCTTTTGTTAACATGGCAAACTTACTTTTACAGAAAAAAAAAAATAAACAAGTTGTTAAATTTTGGGGTTTATTGCCAGTTGTAAGGGTCCTTTGCAAAACCAAGTCTTACAGGCTCTGGGATTTGTATTGCTAAGAGGGTTTATTTTTTACAGTGCTGCTTTGCAAGTCCTGGCCAGCACAGGCTTGATACCTATAATAAATTTATAACAATTTTGGTTTAGGGGCATTACTGTAATTTGTTAGTGGCTATATTTCATGCAGGTATAGTGGTGTTCACGCCCTGCTCTCATACAGCATGTAGCAGTAGCACAGGAGTAGGAATTGCTCATTAAACCTCTGCTATGGACTTCATCCAGGCAAGGATGTCTCCCAGCATGAGGGTGGTGGTGGTCCCCACAGCATTGCTGTTAGCCCTGCAGATGCTGCTGGAGGTGCAGGGTCCACAAGAGGAGCCCACGCTGGGAAAAGGGGAAGGTGGGCACATCAGACCAGGTTCCCAGTGCCTGGTGGGATGGGCACAAGGGACCTCATTCTGCCCAGCTCCCAAGGAGCAGTGGAGCCAGATTTGGCTTTGACTGTAGGGATTGAGCAAGGGAGCTCAGTAAACCCTTGCTGTGCTGGAAGCAGGTGGATGTTTCAGCTTGGGAAAGAGCCAGTCCTACCAGCACTTCCATGGAATATGAATTAATTGCTACAAGTGATCCTGTCAAACTGCATCACATCTGTGACATCTTGGGGTTTCATTCAACTTCATCTACCTACATATAATCTACAGTAGCAGGCATTTGTAGTTTTAAGTATCTGGGCTTAGGACTGCATGCTCTGAGCAGGTTACATCTAAGGCACTGGGACTGGCACCACCACTGTTATATCCTAGCAGAATTTTTAAAAAAAATTTAAAATGACGTGGATTTGAGATAATTTCCTTGCCATTATAAGAAAAAAACCAAACCAAACAACACATTCTTTTAGCACTACTAAGATGCACTGCATTGTGGAAAGAAAAGTCTTGCTGCCTGGAATTGGTTATTTCCATGTTTAAGGACAGACTTTGATGGCCAGCCCAACAGCCTACCCCAGCAGGAGCAGTATGGGGCAGGGAACAGTCCCTGGCCATCCAGAGCTGCAGTTGGAGCACAGCTAAATGGCCTTCTGCTGGCTCACGTGGAAATGGCTTCATCATAGCAGGGTGGTGAGGATGTTGTGCACCATCTGCCATCAGGACTTGAAAAGCAGGAGAGGGATGGATTGTTCTGCAGTTAGCTGTCATGTGTGTAGCACACCCATGCTTTATAGCTGGCCCAAAAAATGTCCTCCAAGCACACAGAAAGCACAGAAGTCAAAGTCTCAAAGAGGCAAGTCTCTGTCCTGGCGCAGTGGTTGACCAACACGTGGAGCTGGTGTGATGTTTGCTTTCCCTCTTGGGCTTCATGATGTCATTCTTCCTCTGCTGACCTTCACCTGCAGCCGTGTTTGCTTGTGGGTTAGGGAGGAGGGGGTAATATTTTACTTTAATAGCCTTACAGTGCAGCCAGTTCTTAGCTGAGGATGAATATTTGGCTGCAGTGTGTGACGTACGTTGAGCAACGTGCAAAATAAGCTCCTAGGAACATTTGCAAAGCTGCTCAGTTGGGCTGTGTCACTGAGCATGTGTCCCACTGTAGATCATCCTCCTCTTCAGTGGCTGCAGCCTTCCACCCAACACTTCCACATGCCCTTTCCACATGAAAGTTATTTTTCAAAGCAGAACAAACATCTTTTTTCCTCCATGGGTGACTACAGAACCGAGGCCTCGCACTGCCCCCGTGACCTGTTTCATAGCAACTTTCAAACAAATTATTAAAACTGTGATTTATTTTTTCAACGTGTTCCCATTGGTCATGGCTCCACGATGATACAGGGAGGACTTGGCAAAGGGAAAAGAAGTCTGAAGCCCTGCAGAGCTCAGTGGGAGATGACAACTAGAACTAAGCCAGCAAAGTTTCCTCCTGGCCGGTGCCATTTAAAACACCTGAAGGAGGTGTCTCCTGCTGGTGGACTCCTCTGAGCCAGTTCATCCCTCCCAGAGGCTACATAACCTGCAAAAATGGAACATGGAGGCATGGGTTGTGTTGACATGAAAAAGAAATAAAAAGGGTGAATGATGGATCTGCTCAAAACCACAGAGCTACTAGCAATGGGAGGACAAGAGGGAATGGCCAGAGGAGATGCCAGGACATGAAGTGCTTTCTAGGGCTTCAAAGCCCAGGACCATAGGCTTGCCAAGAGACAGGGAAGGGATTTGTCACTCTTGCCTGCACTCTCTTCTTCCTCCACCCTCTCAGCCACGCTAGCTCTAAGCATGCTTTCACTTTCTCATACCTCTCAGTTTCTCTGTTTCATCACTGTCATGTTGTTTTTCACAAGCAGCACCTTGGGTGTATGCAATATGTCACACAGAAGAAGCATTGTGCCCTGCCCCAACAAGATTATTATCTAAAATCAGGAAAGAAATCAGTGTCCTAATGCATGGTGATACAATCGGCTCTGAGCCCTGCGAGGACATCTGTGCCCACACACACCACTGTGCAATTAGCTCTCCTGGCTGGTACCCACCAAAGACCAGACCCTGTCCTAGGCCCTTTTGGGGGTCTCTGGCAGCACGCAGGAGCAAGGGATGGGAAAGGAAAGTATGCGAGCAGAAGAAATTTCGTACCAAATGTGCAAGTGGGGTTGGCCCAGGAATGACTCTGCTGAAGGCCAGAGTCTGCATGCATTACCCACCAACCATGGCTTGCTCCACGTTCCTCACCAGTGCAGGCAAAACTGGCTTTGACATCCAGGAGGAAGGACCCCAGCTGGAAGGGGAGAGCAGAGACAAGGGGCAACCTTGGCTGCATCTTCCAACCAAGGGCGACATTCAACCAGGCAAACCTGAGCAGTGAAAGCAAGGGGAAGTTTTGCACCAGCAGTTAAGCTCCTCCACACCTCCATGGCACTGGGGTGCACTCCCTACGCGTTCTGACACAAAACCAGGGAGCACAAATGAAAACCAACACTGAACAGAACAAGACAATGCCATGGATAGTCAGCACATGGCCCCTTCAGTGGTAACACACCCTGACTAGCTGCTGCTACTGGCATTTAGCTAAATGCCACACACTGTCCTCTGAGTCTGCCTCACCACCTTCTGCATGCTCTCGGGACATGCTAGAGTCAGACAGGGCTGGAAGGTGGTACCACTGCCCTACATCAAAGGCAGGCACTGTGTTTGGGTTCAGTCCACTCTAAGCCAAAGTCAACATGGATGTTAGAGTAATCAGAGACTGCTAGATTAACACTAGAGACTCTATCAAAGAGCAGACTGCAAGCAAGGGTGGCGAAACCTGTTACTTTTTGACTCATACTGGCAAGATCTCTTGAGAGGACCAAACTTGTAGTATGGAAGACAGAAAATCAAGGCTGGGAAAGGCAGTATAAAACATAGCTCATCCTCTGAAGACTCTGTCAGACTGATAGAACTAGGGAAAAAACCTGAACAAATTCCTACAGGCCCTCATTGAAGCTGCCTCAAGGAACTGTCCACACTGGAGAGTAACTGTGCAGAAGCAAAGTGGTCACAGGCTGAACAGGCACTGCTGAACATGCCAGCAGAAAGACACTGAGGTGTTTGGCTGGTGAGGGCAGCATGAAAACCAGAAGAGCAGAAGCAGGCACATGGAGGGTGAAAGTTGAGTCATCTTCATAAGAGGAGGGAAAGGACCGAGCTGCCAAATGGTTTCCTAAGAAAGCTGCAATACCTCTCTAGGTATTTATGAGTTTGCACACCAGTAACGTGCTGTGTCAGAAAGGGGCACCCATTTACAGCCTGCACCTGAGAATTTCAAAGTCATGGCAGTCTGAATGGTGTCTCAGAGGCCTCGTTATACAAGCAATTCAGATTTCTGGTGATTATTCTTCCACAGACAGAAACCATACAGCCAGCTGTAACTTACACAAGAGATGGAGAAGGTAAAGTTCAGGACTGATTGATCTGGGCATTGTAAAATGCATTTGTGGAAATGCCCTCGTCAATATGTACAGTCCTACCTAATGCTTCTGCTGGAGGTTTAAGGCTTGCACATGAAAAAGTTCTGCAAATACCTCCCAAAGATATTTATGGTCAAACTATTGGAGAACACTAGGTAAATCCAGAATTGGACCATTTCAATGAGACCCTGCAGAGCTCCCCTCTTCAAAAAAGTCTTTACACTCAGAGTAGCCCCCACTGGCTCAGCCTGAGGTGTATAAACATGCAAATAATAATAATAAAAAATTTCCAAGCAGTCCTTCACAAACTACCCAAAGAAATATTAATACCCCAACAGGAGAAATTATAGAAACACCTGAAAATTAGGTAGTGCCTTTGAAAGTACTATCACCTTCCTAATAGCTCAGGAGAGAGAAAGAGAGGCTGTGTAATATACCCCTGATACCAGGGTCCTTCATCTGGCAAGGCAACCACTGAGGTCTGGAACCATCATACTTGACTACTGAGCAGCATGGTGACTCCTAGATAAAAAAATGCAGATAAATGCAAAACGTGTTATGAGGCTGATGCTAAACAAATGCCAAGATCCAGACAGGGGTGCAGGTCCCAGGCTGCAAGTGAGGAAGGCAAAGGAGCCTCCAGTTCTCCTTGTGTAAGCTGAGCAAAGCTGTTTACGGTGGGTGGGTGGAGCTGACCAAGCTCTGGACCTCCTCCAGCTCAATAATAACAAAAAATTGTTGTTTCTGCTAAGATAAATACCTGGGGAAAGGGCAGGTCAGTGTAACTGGAGTTGTGCCAGGTGGACATCACTTTCCTTTTCTCTCCAGTGGTATTTTTTTTTTCTGCTAGTTAATAAATACATAGTTACTAATATATAGTTATATCTATAGACTTGCTAGTCACAATTACAGCATATGGAGAGTTCTGCTGTTATGTAAATATTTTGGGGAAATGGATGCTTTTAATATCGCTTACCAGTTTTGTTGGCCTTCTCTACTAAGATCATAATTCTGCCTTAAACTGGAGGAAGTCTCAGACAGGCTGAAACATTTTGGGTACACCTTTTCCTCCTTCACCTCTGCCCCCTCTAATTTGGTCATGATGAAATTTTTCACCAAAAGGAGATACGTGTACCCTTGCACCACATCTTAGTTTTATCCCAAATTATTATTTATTTGTGAGGATCACATTTTTTCCAGTTTAAAAAAATAAACAGGAGTTAAGAAACTTGAGCCAGTGGGAGCCTTTGGATGCAAAGTCCATTTCATGCAAAGCCCCACTATCAGCTTTCACTCTTTGAGAAAGATTTTAATGATATTTTCAGGAATTAGGTTTGCAAAAGCAAGGCTGTTATTGGATATTCAGAAAACAGAAAGGTGAGTGCTGTATTCATTATCACATTACACCGCTATGCTGGCACAGAAGTAGTCATGACTTTTCCAGCAGCCTTGCACTTACTTAAATATAAAATTTAAGAAATTTTTACAAGGTAGAGAAAGGGTGAGAAATTACTGGCAGAAGAGGTGGCTCTGAGGTTACCGAATCCAAAATAATTTTAGTTGGCTGACTAAAAGCTAGTTAATTTTTCTAAATATGCCACAAGCCTCATATAGGTGGTACTAACTCATACTTGTCTTGCCCAGGTCAGTGAATCACATAGATTTTATGAACAGGGAAGAATGTAAGAGCAGTATGAGCTCAAGGAGAACGAGCAGCTCTCCAAAAGAGAGACGCTCATCCTCATCATTAAAGCCAATCTTGAGAAACCATATAAAAGGCCATCATTTTAGTTGTTTGGCAAAGTCTACAGCAAAGCCAAGAGAGTTTTGCTTGTGTGGGAGGGACTGGAGAAGTCAGGCCTCTGTGCATGCGTGAGCTTGTAGAACAGGGTAGAAAAACAGTTGTTTATGCAACATTGAAGTTGAGAAATGAAGCAGTCAAGCAGTGCAGTGTTAGGGTTGAATGCTCAGCTGTAATGTTGCCTGCCAGCATTAAGTGTTGGCAATGGTGGTTTTGCACATTGCTACAACTCTATGCAACAGGCAAGATCTGAGAAATATGCCATACTTGGGGTTGTTCAGTGACAAGTCAACCCGTGATTGTCCCACAAGGGAAAAAA
This sequence comes from Merops nubicus, assembly GCF_000691845.1. NCBI lineage: Eukaryota > Metazoa > Chordata > Aves > Coraciiformes > Meropidae > Merops > Merops nubicus. Next base: position 63,343 of record NW_008623638.1, on the reverse strand, counting down.
AACAACAACAACATTTTATTTTATCCTTATGGCCCCAAACTTTGCCCTTGGTGTCCAGGTCTGCATGACCTGTGCCTTGGTGCAGGGGTCACTCCACACTCTCAGCAGCAGAGAATTATGCCTAAAATAAGACTGTCACTTAGCCGACCACAAAATGTTTCAGTCTGGATGCCAGCATCCAAATAAGTCTCTAAAACTGTCACTGCTGGTTTTAGTTCCTGCCTGCTCCGCAGATGGGCACCAGGGAGCTGAGCGTCCCTCACTGCCTGTGCAGCCCCACGCACAGAGCACATCTCAACACCAGCCTTTCCTGTTCAGCATAGCCTAGGGAAGCTGTGCCTGCACTGCAGCTCCTGATTTTTCATTATTCACTCAGTAACTGGGTGTTTTGCAGCTTTTGATCTAGGATGCTCCTCATGGCTGACACATATCAAGCCAACTGTCCACACCACCTCTCAGGACTCAGCTGTGCAAGACAGTCAGGGTCAGCACCATCCCATGGTTTCTGCTGAGAGCTTTTTTCCCCCTTTGAGAAATGAAAATCTGTGGCTACAAAGAGACAGATCTTCAACATCCCTGTGCCTTTCAAACTTCCCAGCTTATTTTGCCTATAATTCCAAATGATCAAATCTAACACTGATCTGAACTTTGTTTATTTTTCTTTCCTCAATGTCTGAGTGATTCATTTGGCTCAGAAGATGGATTTAACTATCATTTCAAACAACTGCTAATTACAGTGACTGAAACCCAACACTTAATTCCAGCCTCAAAGGAGCCAATGGTTCGCATTAAATATCAGATGAGGCGAAACATCTCAATTTAGTCTGGCTATACGTTTGTCAGATTTCTGTGCAGAATGGATGCATGAGCAAGATACAACCGAGTCAGAGGAAATCAGATATCACCAAGCTCTCAGTAACACTCAAGTGGAACCCTTGCCATTTGTCTTAGGTACCTTGAAGTTCAGGCACCAAAGAAGCAGATTTTGGGTGGGACACCTAATGTGCAGAAAGTGGGAATTTCAGCAGTATAATAAACTATTAATCATCAATTTCTCTATTTTCATGTCTTAAAGGTGCTGAAGCAAGAAAGACTTTTGCAAATTTAGTAGAGCAAGAGCAATCCAAGTTCAAGGAACAGGGCAAGTTGGCAGCACGTCTCCCAGGTACACAGAGGTAGACAGGGTCGAGTGACAAGCTGGGGCACAAAAGGGGCTTTTCAGATCTCTGCATAATCTTTTAGAAGGGTGCCAAAGCTTTTAAACTTGAGAGATGAGTTTGTACAGCTTATTACCAGTTGACAGAGGCTGAAGCTAAGGCTCGTATTTTCAGGAGAGCTGAGAGCACAGGCTCCAAGTATTGTGCAAATTAAAGCAATATCTTCATTAGCTATCTGATCATACATGCAACACATTGCAGCGGTAGCCCTAGGAGCCGGGGTATGGAGACCACACTGGCACGCAGTGGAGGATTAGCTTCTGGGCTCCTCAACCTTGCCCCAGTGAGGTGGCAGAGGTATTTCATATATTTTGACCACTCCCTTAAAAAAATTAAGAATTACAAGCCAAAAAATGGCATTTTACTATTGCCAACTAACGTGGATTTAGCTGGCTCATCTTCAAATGCTCATGTCTGAAACTTCTTGACTTGTCTTTCTTGCAGGCATTTTTCTGCCTGACATTAAACCTCATATTACTCACTGTTTGCTTCAGAAAGTCATTTGAAGGAGACTACAAACTGGGCACAGATTATGCCAATAATCCCATGTACAACTATCCTAATCAGCTCCCTCAGCAGGACTCCCCCATAAACAGCATTTCAAAGGTTTGGGCACATCCCAGCAGTTATTTTTCCTGCAGTCCTGCTACATCTACGACTCTTCTGCTGGAGCACGCCTAACACATCCAGCTGCCCTGGAGCCAGGGCTTTGCCTCTGCTCATTCACCGTAAAGCCCTGTTGTTCTGTGGGAACATCTGCTCATTTGTGCTCCACCCAAACACCCCACACATTCTTCAGAAATTTCTCTTTCTACAGGTCTGGTTGTTTTTTGCCAGCAGCAATGTAGACACTTGACATGCTAAGAAAAATTATTTAACAGGAGGGAAAGTGCATTCCTCATAAATTATTCTCACTGCAGGATGAAGAGGAGCAAACTAACACTCCTCTGCTTTAGGAAACCTGTTTGCAAAAGGAAAGAAGCATAACTGAGTCAGTTAAGGTGACTTATTTCCCTCCCCATAATATCCTTTAAAAAAGTCACTACTGGACAGGGTGACCAGATGGTTCTACAGAACCCTGGGAACCACATTCCCCCCCATGTGAATCCATGCTCAGTGAGAGACCAGGGAACAGATTTCTACCTGTGTTTCCACACTGGCTTCTGTGAAATGGGCTGTGAATTTGGGGCTGGTTTCTGGACAACTAGGACAACTCTCTTTCCTTAGGTCTGGGGTGGTGACCTGTACCTGACCCCAAGGACTGAATTTGCATGGAAGAGCAAGAGTCCTGCCCTGTTGGGCATGGGAGAAGACACTGTGCTGTGCCAGACAAACAGAGAATACAGGGTTTATAGCAGCTTTCTGTACTAACAGACCCCTGCATTTGCAATTCCAGCCTAAAGAAGCAGGACTTTTAATTCTTATTACCCTTCAGTCTAAGTCACCAGTTGGAGCCCTTTTCATTTGACTTTTCATTGTTGGATTTGGGGGGGTGCTTTCCAAGAACCATTTCCAGCTTTTCTTTGCTACTATAAAAACTAAATATCATTTAATATCACGACTGCAGTATCAGAGTTACCAACTCTGCTTCCTGCTCCCATTGAAGATAATGTAAAAGTTATGATTTAAGACAATTTTTAGATGTGAAAATACCTGCAAGCTAATGATTTGGTTCTGACTGCACTTCCCCCTCCTCCTTCACTCTAACACTGGCATTGCTTGGAGTAGAACGTCTTGTTAGATGTGTGGTGGTGACTGGCCACTAAAACCTCTGCCAGAGGTGGCATTTCAGTCACACCTGTGCTTCATGCTTGATCTGCAGCCATATGAAAGAAAGTGAGCAATCCTTTAATATTTTATGGCTAGTTGTTCTGGATTTGTTGTTAGAGCTTCTCCCAAGTACTCTTCTTTGGAGCTTCCCTTTGAGTTTGGAGTTTCTGTGTGTTTGTCTCATCAGGATGCAAACAACGGTTGCTGTCTGAGCAGACATGGGCAGAAAGCCTTTCCTGGGCTTCTTAAATTTACTCTCACTGTTGTAGTCAAGCATTACAAGACCGAGATCTCATGGCATTGAGCAGTGCACAAATTCATGGCACCCCAAGCCCTGTCCTCCAAATGGCTGGTCTGGCAGGGGCTGAAATGGAAGCCTAGACTATAGACAGCACCAAAGAAAGTCAGCCAAAGAGCATAGACCCTCCAGCACCTGAAAAGCCCAGATCTGATCTCCAGCCCCCTCTAGCTACATCTCTGCAAACCCCTTTACTTAATCCTTTGCAGCGTTACCTGGCTGGTCCAAGTGTTAAACAAAAGGTGTCGTTTGTAGGAGCCAAGCTGGTTCAAGCCAGCTGGTTAATCAGGAGTTGCCTCTGGTTAGATGCTTAGTGGCCAGGGAGGTTTGGTGGACAGTTTCTGTAAAGCCTGTTCAAACTGCAGCAGCATGCTTCTTCCCTTCACTCCTGCAGTTTCAATTAATCCGACCTGATTTAATCTCTCATAATTGTGCAGTGCGTTTTTATTTGAATTTGCCTCCAGTCTCCTACCAATTAGTACATCCCTGCATACGTGATGTCGGTACCTCAGATCTCGCCGGACTGCTTTACTCACTGTTTCATCATCTTCAGCTCCTGGATGGCTGCCAGAAGCTGAGCAAGGACATTTCTGCCTTAAATTCCAGACCAACTTTTGAGAAGCCTTTTGGGATCACGAGGCCTGCCCCGGCATAGCTCGGCACACAGGGAAGCCCTGTCAGACCTCCCTCAGAGCCCTGCGTCCCATCAGCCTCCCTTTTCCCCTGTGACCCTCAGAAGTGGTTCCCACAGGAAGCAATGTGTTGATTTTGGCTTGCAGGAAAAACTTAAAGCTGAACAACTGCTACCGAGTTGTTTGAACCCAGTTTCAGCCCCGTCTCTGCCATGTTTAATAACCTCCATAAATCACTTAATTCCTCTGTGAGATTAAATGGCTGCTTATGCATGACTCTCTCTGGCTTCCCTGGTACCAGAGTGGTAATGCTGCAGTTTCAGCCATGAACTGGGATGACCAGCTGATAACTTCCATCCAGATACAGGTTGTAGATGTATGTAGAGGCCCTTGTGTCCACATTGGTCTTGGTTAGAGAAAAAGTTTGGCAAAACAGTCTTCAAAAATCACTTTCCTAGTCCAAGCTAGCAGATTTAGCAAGTCTCTTAGAAGTGCACACATTGCCCGAGGTTAGGCTAGCAAAAGTAAGGGATGAGAGGCTAAGTAGAAGAGAAGGCTCCAGGGATACCTTATTGTTGCCTTCCAGTATCCGAAGGTGGCCTAGAAGAAAGCTGCGGAGGGACTCGTACAAGAGCTTGTAGTGATAGGATGAGGGGTAACGGGTTCAAACTGGAAGAGGGTAAGTTTAAATTAGGTGTAAGGAAAGGGGTGGTGAGATACTGAAACATGTTGCCCAGGGAAGTTGTGGATGTTCCATCACTGGAGGTGTTCAGGACCAGGTTGGATGGGGCCTTGCATAACCTGCTCTAGTTGGAGGTGTCGCTGCCCATGGCAGGGGTTTGGGAAGCAGATGATCTTTAAGGTCCCTTCAGATCCAAACCAGTCTATACTGGGATGACCAGCTGATAACTTCCATCCAGATACAGGTTGTAGATGTATGTAGAGGCCCTTGTGTCCACATTGGTCTTGGTTAGAGAAAAAGTTTGGCAAAACAGTCTTCAAAAATCACTTTCCTAGTCCAAGCTAGCAGATTTAGCAAGTCTCTTAGAAGTGCACACATTGCCCGAGGTTAGGCTAGCAAAAGTAAGGGATGAGAGGCTAAGTAGAAGAGAAGGCTCCAGGGATACCTTATTGTTGCCTTCCAGTATCCGAAGGTGGCCTAGAAGAAAGCTGCGGAGGGACTCGTACAAGAGCTTGTAGTGATAGGATGAGGGGTAACGGGTTCAAACTGGAAGAGGGTAAGTTTAAATTAGGTGTAAGGAAAGGGGTGGTGAGATACTGAAACATGTTGCCCAGGGAAGTTGTGGATGTTCCATCACTGGAGGTGTTCAGGACCAGGTTGGATGGGGCCTTGCATAACCTGCTCTAGTTGGAGGTGTCGCTGCCCATGGCAGGGGTTTGGGAAGCAGATGATCTTTAAGGTCCCTTCAGATCCAAACCAGTCTATGATTAAAAAAAAGAAGGAAAAAAAAAAAAATGCACACTTCTCAGCTCTTCACTTAATGCCCATAATGGCCTCCACCATCTTCTTAACAACTGCAACCCACCTGCCCTGATGCTGGAAGAGAAGTTGAGGGAGCAGCAAGTTTTTCCACTAAATTCCCCTACTGTTCTGACTAACAATTTTGTTGAGATAAATGAGTGAATGCTCTCCTCTCCCACAAAATTCTCTGTAAAAGAGACTGGTAATTACAACTATAATGAGCACAGACATCAACTAGGGAAGAATCAGTTATGTACTTTCTACTTGTCTGGGACTACAGATTATGTCTACAGTGGAAAAGTTCATCTTAGAAAATATATTCATTAGCATGATTAGATCAACACCACCACAATATTCAATATTACTTTGCCTTTGGCAGCAGCAAGGACAGATGGGCAAAGCAACATTTAACACGATGCTAGTTAAGGCATGTCAGGTAATATACTTCCCAGCAAGAGGCAGTTCTCCCACAACAGACATGCCATAGCAAAGGAATCAGTTTTGGTGGTCACTGAATAAATTAAAGTCTTTCTGAGGTTCTATATAAGGAATAGGTCAACACCCACACCAGTAGGAGCCTCTCATAGCAGGGGCAGTGCTGTGCAACAGCAGCTTACAGGAACAAGCCCTACAGCACCATGCCACTGGCATTAACGGTAGCTCTGCATGCTCCAGCAAAGTTTCAAATATGGAATTGGGCCTTGCTGGGAGCTCTAGCCTGTCTGGGGAGCTCTTGGAAGTTGGTTTCTAGCTAAGTAGTAAGGCACAGCTGCTACAAAAGGCTTTTTGGACACCAGATCATTCTGTGTCCATACACTTGCTGCCACCAAGCTCACAAGTGCAGCCCTTCTCTCTGTGCACTTCCCCAGATGTGGAGCATACTGGTTTCCACCAATATGGAAGCTCCTTCCATTCTGGTCATGTTTTCTCAAAGCTGATGCTGTAAAGGTTTCAGTTACAAACACTCCCTCACAGCATTTTATTCACTTAAAAAGCATTCTTACTTTCAAGCACTCTCTCTGGTGGCTACAGACACTTACTCGTGCAAGCAGGTCATTGATGAAGTGCAAATGCTCTAGTTGAATATCCAACATACTCAGAAATAGTTTCTTCATCTGAAGGAGCTAACAAACCATGCTGTGCCTGTGAGATCGTTCCTCAAGTTTCTCCTTACGACTTACACACAGAGGGACAAGTGAAAAATGTCTGTAGGTCAAAAATACACACACACACCCCTCCATAACCCATATGGGACATGTAGAGAGACATTAAAGCTCACAACAGTGGATTATTGCAGCAAAGAAACTGTTAATCAGCCATGGCAGAGATCAGCATAGGTCAGTCAACACAGCCACGTTAGAGCAGAACTGGAGATCCAACTGGTGAGCATCACAACCACTTGGTCTTCACTTACTTTGCTACAGACTGCGCAAAGCTAACACTGCCAATGCACAGGCCAGCATCAGAGATCTCTGAAGGCTGCTGTCACCATCTGAACAATGTCTATATAAGCTCACTCATCATGCATCAGGATACAGGCACCACTGGCACTTTCTCCAGCTGTAATCCAGCCCTGGTGCTGGCAGTGGGAGTTGTCCTGCACTGACTCTGTCCCACCAGAGGATTCCCCAGTACATGGGAAC
>NW_008623638.1:55947-56269 GCF_000691845.1 Merops nubicus | reverse complement strand
AGGAGACCCCAGTACATGTGAACTCTTTCCCTTAGCAGCTTAGCCAGTTTTTCTGGTTTGCTTTGCATTGCCATAGTGGAGCAGAGCAGCTGGTATGGCTACTCTGGATGACTGACTCCTAGGAAAAACTCTGCTACAGGAGCAAACATGAAAGTTAATGCTTCAGAAAGTTTTGTCCTGGCTTGAGAGAAGCTGGGGAGCTAGTGCTGCAAAGATCCTGGGCCAACAGCCTGAAAAGTCCATGCAGCAGAAGTTACGTTTCTCTTGTGATGAGAACTTTCTAACCAGCATTTCTACCTTTGCCTTATCTGACAGCCTAGGT
>NW_008623638.1:51768-55916 GCF_000691845.1 Merops nubicus | reverse complement strand
AGCAGGAGGTCTGCACACATTAATAGATATGCCTGAGTTAGTGCTCTCCTTCACCTCATTTTAAAGTTGGCTAGTTGAAACACAGACTAGGCTAGATGAAGAGCAAAGGCTCTAAAAGAGCCTGTAGCAGAGTGGAGATTGGAGTTAGCTGAGCACTACTTCAAGACCCCCACCCAAAATCTGTCTATCATCTTCCACAGTGGAGTGTCTGAGCACACTGCCTAAATACCTGCGTGCACACAGGATACACTGCTACAGACCAGCATCCCACCTGTAGACCCAAAAGGAAAGAAAGTCCTCTACAAATCATTGTGAACTCTTTTTGCCTATAAAAATAACACCTGCATTCCTTGCTATTAAAAGACAAGACTTGGTTGATTATCTGCAGGGATACAGCCCCTGCAGGCAATCAGCTCCCTTTGCTTTCTAAGATTAACTCTTGTTTACACCTGTAAGTCTTTTTCCCCATCACAAATGCTACTGAGAGCTCTACAGAGTTCTGAAGAAAGCTGGGTTCCCCAGTTGCAATGCCAGAAGATGACTTCAATTTAACTCATGATCTTTGAAATTCTGGGGCACCACGTGAACCTCCCACCCCATCTCCTATGTTCTAGCCATACATGCTTGCTCTACTCCCTATCAGACTCTTCCATGGGCTGTTTCAACACACTTGACCAGCAGAAGAATAATCTACCAGTTAAAGAAAGGGGCAGCTCACTGATGGGCTAGGAGTAAACAGCTTGGGGGGTTGCTAGCAAACTGCAGAGCTCAAGAGGGTCTGTGAGACCACATACTCTGGGGCAGAGGTGGGAGGAAGGAGCAGAGTGAGCTAGGAGGGTTGTCCAAGGTGGACCCTTGGGTTGTCTACGTATAGTGTCTTGGATTCTCCTAGGAGGGAATCCTTTGTTGTGCTAAGAGGGGCTCTCCTCATTCTTCAGCTGCTCTCCATACCAATGAACAGGCCAGGTTTACCATCCTGTGCCACTATCACCATGCCGGGGGTAACGGTTTTTCCTCCCTAGGTAGGAAGAGAATGGGAGGCAAGAAGTCCCATGCTCCAGGAGGAGCTTGTAGCCTGAATCTGATATTCAAAGCTACACCAAGCTTTGTGATGGGCTACACCAAGACAACTCCTGCACAGCTTCAGAAACAGCAGTCCCACCAGAAAAGTGTCTTTCCAGTCACAAGTTTCAAAATAATTTCTATTTGCATTGCAATGAGTTTGCCACTGGCGAGGGTTGAAACTCAGGAGTTAATGTACTGCAGGTTTATGGTAAATGAATGCTTCTGGAGCTATAATTCACATTAATTGACAGAAGCTGTCTACAACACCATGAAATATGCACATCATAGCTGCAAAACAGGAATCCCTGTGTGCAACAGAAAACAAACACCGCCTTTTGCTTCCAAACGCCGCAATCATTTCTCTTTTTCACATCAAATAAAAACTGCTAGTTACGTCCACATCTGAAACGAGGTGTGAATAGTCAAAGAGGTATCTGTAACAAACCAGCCAAACGCAAGAACTGGGAGAGGAATGTACCTGAGAAAGAGCCGACCATTCCCAACCACACTTTGATCATAAAACACACTGAACAACCAGTGAGCTCAGGGCAATGAAAATCATCAGGCAATTACCATTTGTGTGACCCATTTTCATCACTTCATTTAAAAAAAGGGGCCAACTGGGGCAAACTGGCTTAGCTCCACTGACTAGAGCACAATCAGCCCCCTAAGATTTATCTGCTTGAGAAATGCATATATCTGTGGATAGATCTGCTTTCAATAACTGAAATGGATTTACAGCCTTACAGATACGTTCAGGAGAAGAGATTCAGTTTCTCAGTGAGGGAATTAGTGAAAACAGTGAGAGGATGTACCCAAGGATCTTGACTGCGAGCACTGAGCCATGGATAAGTCTGCTAGAAATAGACATTTGTGAAGTGAGATTCCCTATGTGTACATCTCTAATCAAGAGACGTATCATGGTATGGTGTGGACTTGTCTTTTTTTAATGAGCTTTTTGACTCAAACCCAGTAATGTTAAGAAATTCCATTGCAAGACACTATTCTAAAAAGATTCAGTCCTGTTCCTATGAAAAATGAAAACTAGCTTTGAAGCTATGAAAGCTGTCACAATCAGAATTATCTGCTTCCATCAATAGCTGTAGGGGACAATGTCTGGCTTCAGAAAATCCATCTTAGACCAGCAGACACAGTTACTGCAAGTTAGCTCCCACTGAAGTTGTAAATAGAGGTTTTTTTTTTTCCTTATTCCTTTCCCTACTAATGTTAATGAACACTAGTAACTTCAAGAAAATATATCGGGAAGTAAACTCCTCTTTCTAGATCATAGACAGTGAAGATATTTTTGCTACCACTGAACACATGGATATGAGAGCCTGGGGGTGGCCTTAAGGAATGTATGATCACCAGGTTTCTTGTCTTTTTGCAATGAGAAACAACATACCAGCTAACCCCACCCAGACCCACCATCCAAAGCATCTTTCCATCACTGTCCCTGAGCCCTGTGAAAAACCCCATGGACTTCCCATTTGCTGGGATTCCCTCCCAGCACAGTCCACCATCTTCAGCAGAGCCCTCACTAGAGCAAGGTGTTATGCAGCTCCAGGCTGGCAAAGCAAGGCCTGGGCAGACACGGGTTGAGACATGGCATGAAAGGGGAGAAGGAAAGAGCTGTTGTTGCTCAATCTGGGAGATTGCACAAGGCTTGGAAGGCACTGTCACAAGAAGCGTGGTTCACCTAGGTTCTACCAGATTTTGCCCAGAAAAAAATCTTGTCATAGTCCTGACAAAATTTTCAGAGCCAGGGTCTAGCTTTAACTCTTATGCTCAGTAGGTACTGGGAGAAGCAGTGAGTTCACTTTATTCGTTCCCTAACTAATGGCAGGACTCTGCCTATCTCCTTCACATCAGGTTGTTCCTTGTTCCCGAAAGGATACTTGCTACATTCAACATGAGCATCCTGGGATCAAGGCACTGTGAGTGAGTTCACTGCAGGCAGAATTTGGCCCAGACAGGACAACGTTGTTGAGCCTTAACTTGAAGAATTAGCAGAGCCATTTTGCTGGTTCACTCCTGTGCAAGTCGCAATGAGAAGAGTGATGCCTGAAACCTGTGAGCCCAGCCCTGCAGTCATCACTCCCGCAGCTCTTCCTTGACTTACACAAGCAGTACCACGTGTGCATGAGGTTGGAGGATTTTCGGGATGAGACCTCAGGTAATCCTGACCTGACCTGACTCACAAAGGGGAAGGAAGGAGCTCAATCCAACTGGCTTGGGAGGCAGTTCATCCTGCCAGAGGTGCCTGATGCCAGTTCCTTTGAAAATAATTAATCATCTTTCAGATTAAGTTTAGATACTCTTAGATGGGCAAGGAGAAACGAGTCAAAGCTGAAGACATCGTCAGAAAGGAGTGTAAGAGGAACGGTAAGTGTTGGGAGAAATGGTTTGGATGAAGAGAGGCCAAATGGCAGGAGGTCAGTGTTTGCAGCTAGCAGGCTGGTCTGTGGAGCTTTCCTCTCCCACCTCAACCCAGACGCTGAGGGAAAGCAGACAGGGCTTTTCACTCAACTTGAACCTGATCCTGCACCATTCAGATCAGCCAGACTCTGTCATTAGCCCCAGGTTCACAGGTGGGGAGGGAACACAGCCCCCTATGTCCTGCCTGTCCTGCTGGTGGCAAAAAGAGCATTTCTGAAACACGCCGTCTAAAATATTTGAACAAGCAGGTTTTCAAATCCCAGTGTGGACAGAAGGAGCTGCTTTTCAGCAGGTGCTAGCAGGAAAAGATAAAACTGCTCAGTTGAAAATATGTCATTTTTCATTTGGAAATATGTCAGTACAAATGTGTTAGCACCTTCACGCCAAGTCTGGACAAGCCCTGGAGGAGGAGAGCAGCTGAACTAGTGAGGAGAGGGAGTTGGAGCTTGCTCTGGGGGCAGCTCAGTGCTGCAATATTTCGAGGAAGGGAGAGAGAACAACTATCCTCTAATGGGAACATTGTAAAACCAAAGGGTTTAGGAGAGGAGTTTGCGACTGCCAGCACCTTACACCTGCTCCAAGCAGAGCCTGAGGATTGCATTTGAGGCAGCTGTGGCCACGTGGAGTCTTTTCTGCACTAGGAT
>NW_008623638.1:31682-51737 GCF_000691845.1 Merops nubicus | reverse complement strand
AATGCTATTGGGGGAGCTAAACTGGGTGCAGCAGCGGTGGGACCACTACAGGAGCCAGACTCACAGGGACAGAACCAGAAAGGAAAAGGGTCACCTACCGAGAACTCAGGCTCTTCTTGTGCTAGCCCCTGCTGCTATAGATGCTTTGCCATCCAAGCTGGCACTTTGGATCCTGCACACCCAAAGCAAAACCCAGCCTAGTCACCTTCATGTCCCTCCATCAATATCATAGCAGAGCTCCATGCACAGGGTTCACTTGGCTTTTTTTTCTCTATGCACAGTGTCTGCACAGTCCCGTTCACTTGGCATTGACCCAAGCAGCTGCTGATACAGCCCCGAAGAGACACAATAAAAAGGCTGGGGGAATGTACAAATTCAATTTAATGTGGGATGAGGGACCAGTTAATCTGATCCCCAAGGAACACAAAGATATTTATTTTCATGACAGTGTTGTGAGGGCTCCTATTTAAGACAAGAACAGCTCTTATCCCTTGGCTCAACACTCCCTCTGTGAAGATATGTCTGAATGGCCATTTTTGAAGCCAGCTCCCAACTTGCTGCTTGCAACCAGGTTTTGTATTTTGAGGCATCTCTGTCTTTGGCACAAACAAATGGGTATAAACCCAAGCCATGGAGACACCTAGCAGCAGCAAGGACAATGTAAACTGGGATATTCAGATGTCTATTCAGTTGCCCAGGCACACCATGGTTCCTCTCCCATCCCAACAAATCCGGGGTGACACATCAAGGGGAGCATCGTCTTGAATGGCTTTAATGGATTATTAAACATATTCATTAGGTCTGAATGGAGCTATAATTAATAAATGGCCAGTGACAATGCCTCAGTATCCAGGACAGATTTCTAGATCTATATCCCAGTCCACAGGTTGCAGGGAGAAATATTTAACCCATGTACAGGGTGAGCAGAACTATGAGAATATTAATCCTGCTGGTTCTCTGACTATTAATGTCAGCATTGATTACCATCATTGCAGCTTTCACTCCAGCCTGTTCCTCCAGGTCTGTCCATTAGCTCACAGTTCCTTGTGTGAAAGCACTGCAGCCTTCCCTGCCTTGCTGCACAGCCCTGCCAGGTCTCCCAGACCTCCTCTCTGCACTCCATGCCACGAGGATCTGGATCCTGCTGTGCCGACCCCGTGCTGGGGCAGCTGTAATTGTGTTGCCACAATATTGGATTAACAGCCCGGCAGCTCTGTAGGTACGTCACGCTTCACATTTCCCACTTGATGAAAAAAATAAGCTGTTGAAATTAACGATATTTTCATCATATTTAAGTGGAGGATGAAAGTTCTGTTATGGTGTGTGACCAGAGCTACATCCTTCTTGGATAAAATGAGAAAAAAAAAAAAAAAAACATTTCCTGCTCAAATCCACTTGGGATACACAAGTCTCCTGAACAGGGACTTCCACCATCTCATCATGTCAAGCCCAATTGAACATGGTGTGCTGGCATGATGCACAGCAGCCACTGGCACCTTCACTGAAAACACATCCCGAGGGGGAAGTGGAAGCTCTCAGCACCATGGCAGCCACGGCACCTGGCCAAGAAACAGCAAATTTGGATTTAGCTTCTTCCTCAAGGTGAGGGGACTCAAGGACATTGCTCCCATGTGCCTGCCTTAACTACCATCCAGAGGTAAAGCCTAAGAGAGAAATCTTCAGCACAGGAGTCAGCACCACTCTGCAGCTAAGAGGTGCTAAGTGACAATCAAAAATGAGAGCAGAAAAGGCAGAGCAGCCTTGAGCCTCCTGGCTGCAGCACCCAGCCCTTCAGAAAGGGGAGATCAAAATAATTTAAAAATCAGCCCATTGGGAAATACAAGACAGACTCAGTTCTTTACCTCCAGTGATTTTAATGGAATGACTCAGACACTGAAGTGGCTGAGTGTGCTGGGTTTGGTTGGGACAGAGTTCACTTTCTTCCTAGTAGCTTTTATGGGGCTGCATTTTGGATTTGGGCTGGAAACAGTGTTGATAATACAGGGCTGGTTTCATTACTGCTGGGCAGTGCATACACAGAGTCGAGGCCTTTTCTGCTCCCCACCCCACCAGCAAGCAGGCTGGGGGTGCACAAGAAGCTGGGAGGGGACGCAGCCAACAGCTGACCATATGACATCATGCTCAGCACAGAGAGCTGCGGAAGAGGAAAGAAGAGGGAGATTTCCAGAATGAAGATGTTTGTCTTCCCAGGTCATAGTTACATGTGAGGGAGCCCTGCTTTTCTGGAGATGGCTGAACATCTGCCTGCTGATGGGAAGCAGTGAATAAATTCCTTGTTTTGCTTTGCTTGCACATGTACCTTTTGCTTTGCCTACTAAATTGTCTTTATCTCAATTCACAAATTTCCTCACTTTTACCCTTCTGATTCTTTCCCCCATACCACCAGGAGGGAGTGAGCGAGTGGCTGTGTAGGGCTTAGTTGCTGGCTGGGGTTAAATCATGACAGGCCTTTTTCGTGTCCACCATGTGGCTTGAAGGGTTTGAGATAACGATGGATTTGACTGGAATGAGCTGGACTGAATTTCTAGCTGCTACTGCTGTGTAGCTATTAGGTGAAAGGCTCCTGTGCATGGGGCTTGCTTGCCTTGCTGTATATTAGAGTCCAGTGCTTGTTAGTGGCTGCTTTGGGCTTTTGCTGCTTGGTGGAGTGCCGAGCATCTGCTGTGCCTGGGAACGTGGTGGTAATAGCAATGGCAATTTGCCTGAGCGGGCAGGTGGCCAGGGCATGGCTGCAGTTCCTGTGCTCCTCTGCTGCACAGGCACAAACTCCAGTGTCAACTTGAGAGAAAGGGACTGTGACCTGTGGATGAGACCACATGGGAGCAGGACACCCCAAAGAGAGATCTGTGGCCGTGGATGAGCCCATGCCCACGCAGGTACATCTCAAAGCATCCACAGCTGCAGTTATGTCTGTGCCACAGCAGGTGTACCTCTGAAGGGATTGTGGCCCAAGGATAAGTCCACGCTGGAGAAGGTACACCTCAAAGCATTTGTGGCTGTGGATGAGTTTATGCCACAGCAGGTACATCTCTGCAGAGATTGGGGCTAATAGACTGTGGCTGGGATGAGGAGCAGAAAAGGCCTTGACTCTGTATAAGCACTGCCCAGCAAGAACTAAAACAGCCCTGTATTATCAACACAGTTTTCAGCCCAAATCCAAAACGCAGGCTTTTAGAAGCTACTATGGGAAAAAAAAAAATGAACTCTATCCCAGCCAAAATCAGCACACTCAGACAGCAAAATCCCCTGGAATACTTTGCAAAGGTGACAGATGGAGAAGCAGTTTTCTAAGAGGTCGTGACTACTGGAGGTTAAAGTCTTTCCTACAGTTCTGATTTAGGAGCAAAAAGCAGTTTTTAGAGACAAATGAAGCCACTTCCGAAGAAAATCCTTCTTCCTGGCACCCCTCAGGGCTCACAAGAACAGCCATGCAGTGCCAGCAGTGTCACTGCAGAGCTGGGGCAGGTTGGGCATGGAGACCACCAGAGCGGGGCCAGGTTTGGCATGCTGGCTTGTCTCTGCCCACAGCCTACAGCTGGCAGTGGGATCCCCTGACACCTCTGGACAGACCATTACCAACACTGTGAAGAAGAAGGAAAAAAGCTTATAGTTATGCCTTGGCTAAAATTGCTTTCTCTCCATGTAGGAAAAGTTTTCAGAAGTTTTGTAGAAATAGTGTAGCACACCATCATCCTGAGCCCAGGTGAAAATCACATGACAATGAAAGCTCAGACATCTACCTAGGCCAAACTTCAGGACCCTACAGGAGAGAGATCTTAGTCTGAGCATGGGCACCCACCCACTGATGTATTAATGATGATAGAATACTCACACCACATCCCTACCAAGCTTCCTGTGCTCAGGCTTTTTTGCTGTGCTTTGGGCTTGGTCAGCTGCTCTGACCTCCTGCATTAGTTGAGTGTAACCAGGCAGCCTGAAATACACTGATTATATTCTCAGTAAGAGATAACCTCTGTTCCCAAGGCGTTTATAGCCTAAATGCACCACACAAAGGACGCTTCACACCACAGTGCATGGCAGGTCCATGGTGGGAGGCTGTGTTAGGCCAAACACCATACCCCATCTTGGAGGTCACATAGGTCCTCAAGAAGTCCAAATGACTCAAGCTTATAAAAGAAGCTTTATTCCCTGAGACAAACAGTTCTTCTGAGCCATCTGAGGACAAATTAAGATATGTGGATGAGGCAAGACAAAATTAGTGTATCATCTCTGCAGGTATGCATGAAGGCAAGGCAGATTGTCCACCACTCCGGGACATGAGAAGGGACAAATCCTGCTCTTACATCCTGGAGCCTCACAGGGCATAACTGAACAAGCCTTGCAGACACTGCGGGCTGTCTGTGGCTTGGTCCTCTCCAGTATCTACATGATCAAGCCAAAGCAGGTAGATGAGGGATCTAGCCGCCAACAATGCAAAAGAATCTTAGGAGGTTTGAATAAGAAAAATGATGGAGCAGGAGTTGTTTAAAAAAAGGATCATCTTTTTCCTTTGCATTCCACGTACCACAATTCCTGACTGGCAAATGTAAATGCTTGCTCAATAAAGTAAGAATAATAATGACAGATATGGACTTTTTAAGGAAACAGAATGAAATACAATACTTTTAGGTTGACTATCAATTGCTGTTTCCAGAGTTCCCTTAATAATGGAGGAATCTGTCAAAGAAAATTTAAGAAAACATATTTCAGAAGCTTTGAGGGACACTGGATGAAAGAATACAAAATATGTTTTAGGTAAAGTCCTACATTACTAGAAAGGATTGGAAAGGTTTGCTGTTGTGTTTTTTTTTTTTCCCCACCTCTAGTTTCTGTGCATGCTCAGCCTTTTACCCAGGAAGATTATCTCTCTCTTAACTCGTTAACATTAAGACTGCATACTTCTCTGAAAGATACAGTTCAGTGAAACACAAAGTGTGGAGCTTAATACAAAAGTAAACCAGTGAAGTTCTGTGACCTCTGTATTTTATTGGCGATGAGATGAGATGATCTAATGGGCCCCTTCCAGTCCTACTGGCTCTAAGTCCATCAGTGGGTTACGTTTTAGAAGTGATTTTTATTTTCGGATTCTATGCAATTCGTTTTTGTATTTTTACTATGAGATAAGAGGTTTAGGGAGAACAGGTTGAATTAAAGATCCATAAAACAACAAATAAATAAATATGCAGTGTTTTTTGCTGACAAATTGAGGGTATCATGGATCAGCAGTTTTATTATAGTCTTAGAAAGAAAAGATCAAAAGACAGATCAATGCATCAGCTTTTAGTTGGTTTTAGATTGCATGCTAAGGGATTAAGAACTCAAAGGATTTCCCTTCAATCTCAGAGAATTTCAAGCACATGTAACAGTTTTAGGTAAAATTATAATAATTAACTTGAGATAACATGTTGACTGGAGAGGAATTTCGCCAAAACAATTTTGCACATCACTAAATACTGACGTTTAAATTCAGAAGGGAAACTTGCTGTAGCTCACCCACAAGTTTATACAGGTTCAACCATTAAAAGGGAGGTTGGTCCTTGGAAAAAACAAGAGCTGAAAGTTGTAACGCTTCCCAAGTTGGATGGGGAGTAGTCCCAAGAGGATGATGTACAATGCAGCAGAAAGAATGCTTAAACATACATGGGATTGTGCTGCCGTGCAGATAGACATGGGCTCTTAAAACTCTGATAATTAATCAGCAACAGGATCATTAATCAACACTTCTGTGTTCTTAAGAGATCCTCAGGAAACTAGCAAATGTAAATGCCAGGGCATATTTTTAGCAGGCAACTCATCTTTGATAACTAATAGATGGATACTTGGCAGGAAAAGAAAATACAATCTGGGCCCAAAGTTGAAATTTAACATTCTTGTTGAAGAGCTGCTGCATCTCGGCCAGGTGGGATGGCCCTGCTGCAGGAGTCACTGGGTGATACCACGCAGCCTGCATCAGATAAAGACCAAGGCTGCATTAAGAGGAGAAATAGTCAGTTTTAAGGTCACAAGTAGCTGGTTTTTAAACAGAAAATATCCATTCCCTGTTGCTCCATATCCAAGTGAACAAGCAGAGGGGAGTGCAAATATGCACTCTGGCTGGCCCTAAGTTGTATTTGATTTTATTTCAACCCACATTCCTCAAACTTCAAACTGTCATTACTTCCTATCACCCCTGCAGGCTTCACCCCTTTAAAAGTGAGACGAGGCAGCTGCAGAAAGTCATGTCATTAAAATAAAACAACAAAATACCCCCCCCCAAAAAAAAAAAAAAACCAAACCAAAAAAAAAGCAGGCATCTAGGCTCGGGCTTGAAGAATTAGACAGTCCAACAATCGCTGGGTCAGTTCCCATTAAGCTGAACAAAGAGCAGACGGCAACAAGAAGATGAGCTAAATGGCTCGGTGGCTGCTGCCTGTCCCTAATTCTCTGTTGACTTTCTCCAGCACCTCGTCAGAGGGGGGCTGCAGCATTTGACCCCCCGTTTCCAGGCGCAGGCAGGGAGCTGGGGACACATGCGGCAGCGTTAAATAGGCGGCTCCATCCCGGCGTGCCCCGGCCCTGCCATGGGTGACTGCTCTCCCAAGTCAGCCTATCAGGAATTTATTGCCTCTTCTCCATCACCCGGCAAAGAAACTGTCCCACAGATGTTGGCATTGTAACTCATTCAGTGTCACCGTGGGGTTCTCCGCCATTGTGTCCCCACACAATGGGGCGGCATTCAGGGAAGGGCATGGTGGGGCTGCGGAGGTAGCCCGGGGCCGGGGCCGTGCTGATGTGCTCTTTGTTGCAGCTTCTTCACCGAGGGTATCGCCTGCCCTTGCACTCCCCTGCGCTGGAGGCAAGGCCTGGAGAGGAGCTGGCAGGAAGGAAGGATTTTCTGCCTTTTGTGGGCTCTTTCTGTGCTATTTTTGTTCTCCCGGGATGGCTTTTGTTGCCCAAGGTAATGATCCTTGGCCCTTATTCATATCTCTGCTTTTGTCCACGGGCTTTTGTGGGCAATTCACCGAGGGGTGAAACCCGCCAGACAGAGCAGCAGGGCCAGCCCCCGCTATATACAGAGTTAAAAATAACTAGTCGTGAGTTATACAGGATGAAATCATCCTTGTCAGAGTATTGGCAGCAGGTTGTGCAAAGGGGTTCACAAAGATACAGCAGATGCATCCCAGCTCCACAAAGCACCCCCAAGAACACACCCCACTGACCGCAGAGGTGATGGGCAGATGAAGAGTATCCCAAAGCCTGGTCAGGACAACCATCCTCACAGGCTGTCCCATAGCCACATACTGTGGCTCCCTGGTCATCTTTAAGTGGATGCACACTGTTACCATAGGGAAGGCCAAGAAAAGGTGTTCCAGGAGTAATGTAAACCAACGCAAAACTCTCCCCTCGAACCTCTCTCACATCTCCTGGGATGATGCTCTCACCTCTCGGCAATTTAGACACGCTTGTATGTGCACATAACATAAAAAGGCAAACCCAGATTCTGTCCTTAAAAGAAGAGGAGCTCCAAGGCCACATCTTTCCTTGCCACTGCCAGCATCCCCACCATTCCTGAGCCAGAAAGGCACAATGCAGCGGCGACAGCCCACAGTGACACCGCTACAGTGCCCAGCATGAGCTTTGTTCCAGCTCCCTACACAGAGCTCCCCACCGAGCTCCAGACCTGCAAACAGTTATGCAAGTTCTCACATGCATACTATTAAGCATATTTGTTTTTGTTTTTTTCAGGTTCAAGGCCTCAGAGTATAAGCTCTGCAGGGTAGGGAGGCTCTGCTGTTCAGACATCTAAGGCACCACACCCAGCCATGAGGAGGAGGGATTTTTTTTCTTAATTTTTTTTTTTTAAACTCTCATCCATCAGCTCAACAGCAACAATGGTGCCAAATGAAGTCTTTCCACTCATGCAATTCTTGTGGTCTAAAATTCACCACGTGTTTAACCACAGCTCCTTGGCCAGTCCCTGCAGCACCCAGGTTCCCAGGTGGTCCCTCGTCCCAGCACCAGCCAAGCCTGTAACTGTTTAGTTTCTAAGCTCAGGGCAGTCAGGCCAGAGTGGATACAGGCCAAATACAATATAGACACACACAGGCCTATATTATATAAAATACGCACACGACTTGCACATATTTTTTGTATATACATATACATATGTGTATAAAAATATATAAACCTACACACAATGTGTGTGTTTAAAATAGAACCCCCCAACCAGAAAATAAAATATTTTACTGCAAAGTGAATGGATTTTTTTAATGCTTAGAAAAATGTGTTAAAATAAAACTAGAACGTTAATGAATCCCTGCTCAAATGCTGATGAAATACAGTGCTTCGTACTGATGGCATGAAAAAAATTTACCATTTATTTATATCACTGCTAATAGGAAAATCTCATTCAGAGTGAAATATTATACCTGCTACAGAAGGGACCAAAGTCTTCATGGCCCACTGAGCTGTCCTCAACAGCAAACCTGTGGTATAGAGGGTCTGAAAAACTCACAGCTTCACTTAACACAAGCTTGAAGATCAAAACTGAACTGGAGCACATAAAATTCACCCTCCTGGAAGGGTCCTTTTGATTTCATGAGACTCCCGAGCCAGGCAGTTTTCTCTGAGCCTAATGCTTGCATTTCAAGGGAGGGCCATCTCAATGCACCCTGTTCTTTGATGGAAAGACCCTGGTCAGTATTGGTAACCCAGACAGAGAGAATTTCTTGATGGAGGTAGGCTTTGAGATCTCAGATCTTCAAACAGAAGCCACAAATTGTGTGGGCAGATTTCCTGAATCCTTACACTCTGTTATTAGGGCTTTCAGCTGGGATGGGGAGAGACCTGGACTGTCCCAGTGGCAATTTAATTATTTTATACAAATGGGAACATCTTCAATAGTTTTAGAGCCTGGGAGAGGCCTTGAGAACTGTGTTTGGACATTTCTTTGGGGAAAGCAAGTTCAAGTCCCATCAAGCAGAGAAAAACCACTCATGGGAGTCTCCCATATCCCAGATGAATACTTTAATTATTGGCCTGGGCACAGGGAGGAGGGGGGGAAGAACAGTATTACTTTTTTCTCCAGTTCTTCAACTGACAGAAGTGATTAACTCTTCTTGGGCACCAGACCAAGTCCAGGCTTTGAGCCTCCAGTCGTAACAGGCACCTCTAGTCCATAGAGAAGTAACATCCAAAGGCAATGATAGACACTTCTCTGAGGTGGTGACAGTGATAAGAGTCCCATTAAGCTTTCCCTGTGGTCAGTGGCCAGAGACAGGCTTCTCCAGAAGGCAAACACAACCACTGAAGATGTGCATTTCCCTCTAGAGTGGTCTGTCTTTTCCCACTGAAGGAAGAAGGAACCCTGACCATCAGAGTCCTAAGGCAAGGAACATGCTCCGATGCTGAAACAAGGTGGGATGAATCATAGAACGGTTTTGGTTGGAAGGGACCTTAAAGACTATCTAGTTTCAACCCCCTTACTGTGGGGAATTTGGGCACTCACTGTTTCCTTAGCCCTACCCCTCCTGAAATCCACTAATCCCAGCCTGTGCAGTGCCCAGTGCACTGCGTGGGCGCTCAGTTTCCCTGCAGAAAGATTATTCACGCAGTGACCCATAACATGGGCCAGACAAGAGCACTAACATGGGCAAAGGACTGAGCCAAGCTCTTGGAAGGTAACGGAAAAGAAAACACACCAGTATGCTGACACAAAGCTATGACATGGAGTAATCAAGAAAAAGAGCAGTGCTAACATGGCTTGAGGAGTACATGAATTATGTAATGCTGACATCGAAAATCCTGGAAAATGGTGGGAGGAGGAAGCCTCAGAGTTCAGAAGAACATGGTGCCCTGGACTAGCTGGGAATGGCCACCTGCCAGGACAGGGCAGCAGACCCCTTCCAAGTCTGATGAGTAACTAACTAGTTTTCATCAGTTTAACAAAGAAGGCTTTCAGCATGTAGCTATAAAGATGGCACAAACCGAGGAGATAAAAGGAGAGGGCCAACATTCACTGTTAAAACAGGCTAGTCTGAGTCAGTCTGTTATGGTGAATGTATCTGGGATCAGCTGAAGATGATTTTGAGATTCCTTGAGTGACATTGTGCAGCAAACCTAGTTAATGGCTGCACTCTGGTTTTGTGTAAGCTGGAACTCATAATCATCGGGAGGAAAATACATTTAAAAACATTTTGCTCTGTACACGTTAGTCTAGAATAACAACATAAAAGCTGAGGCTCCTCAGGAAAAAGGATTTCTTAAGCAAAATTACTAAGCAAAGCTCACACAGATTAGGTACCTCTAAACACCCAAGAGGAGATGTAGGCTCAATCAGTCTGCCTCTTCAGCAACAGCTCTTGTCCAAGACCATCATGCAACCAAGTGTAGCTAAGGGTGAAATGAGAGCAAAGGAGTCCCGACCATAAGTCACTGGATGACAATAGTCCTGATACTCTCCATCAGAACCAGAGTAAAAGCACACTGAGTTGGTGGAAAGAATCTCACACTCTTCAGTGGTCTTTGGATCCTTTCCCAAAGAGGAAAACAATTTCCATCACAGAAATATGCCTGTCACCTAGCTCATTTATTGCTCCTTTGTTAAATGTACTATAAAGTCTCACACAGTAAAGTTCCAGAAATCATCCAACATCAATAGGTTTCAGATGGAGTGATTAACTGAAGCCCAGGAACTTGGAGAGCGAGCATATTAATGTCTTTTGGCCACTAAATCTTTCTTGCCAAACAATAAAAGAGCCAAAAAAAGCTAAGTAATTAGGAAGTTAGTACAGTAACTCCAAATCCCAAAGAGGGTTCACTAGTTGTTTACAAAAGATAGACTGCAATGAAGGGATGATTAGAAATATGTCAGCTGCAGGACTTTGATAGCAGCAAATCTGTCTTGGTGGGAAGAGGAAAGACTGCAGAGGGCAACAGCAGTCAAATAAGCAGAGAGCAAATTACTGCTTGCTCAGCCTCGGAGATTTTCCAGTCCTGCAAACATCTACTATGTTGCTCTAAATATAAGATGACATCAGATATACCTGATATTTTGCATAACGGAAGACAAATTTAAAAAGAAGTGGACATGTCATGGAGCCATGGTGTTGCCTTTCAACCCAGCTAGGACCATCCGTCCACCTTGACAGAGCAGAGGCTCCTTGGGAGCAGCACTGAACACAGCAAACTTGCAGAGATCATGCCAGATCATGGAGTACACTACAAGACTACAGGAGCGAGTGGAGAATTCGGGGCCACTGTATTTATACGAGAAGTCAAGGCCAACTGCAATCAGTCACACGAGCTCCTCGGACAGTCGCATCTCACCACTCCATCTGTGCCAGACACCATGGGCAGAAGCCTGAGGTATCCATCAGAAGCACAGCCAAGCAAACGTGCAAAACGTCTCCATACCAAGAGGCTGATAATGTTGTTTCTCTTTCTTCCATAGCTTCAAGCTGCTATGAGATGTTTCATTTTTTCTCATTTTCAGCACTGCAAACCCTGCCTGGACCCCATTAAACTGTGTCCATACACCCCAGGATGCAGGGCCGTTCACAACAGCTACATATGGGCTCCCAAGGGAGGGAGGAAGTAGGCATGGGTTGTAATACATACTAACAGGGTGCTTTAAGGAGACCTCTGGGCACAGGTCCATGAAACACACTACACCTTAGCCTAACCAACAGAGCTTGTGTGCCCCATAGGGTCCCCCCCCCCAAGCAGTTGCAGGCCCTCCAGTTAAACTGGCCAGCTCTGCTGTAGCTCCTTCAGACACACAGACCTCATAGTCGGTATGGGGAACCTCTGCCAGTGACTTCAAAGAGGGCAGGATTCAACTCATTGTTTGAAGCCCGTCCCTGTTCCCTGTCCTTAGGCAAGTGGAGGAGCCATGAGAACAGCTCATAAACCTCAGGTGCTTCAAAGCATATCTGCCTACCTTGAAAATCAAGAATTGCCCCCAAATACACCTCCCCTCTGCACCTGCAAAGCACTGGTGACCCATTTGTGCTGCCTGAGATGAGATGAATGCCCATGCCCTACTTCATGGTCCTGAAATGTCCGAGTCCTTGCTATTTCATACCACATCCCAGCTTTTCCCACTGCATACTGCCACAAAAGCTGTGCCAGCTCAAGGCATTTACCTGAGTCAAACACCCAAAATCAAATGAATGAAGGCATAATCCTGTCTAAGATACGCGGCTTGATAGCTCAGCTTCCCTGACAGCAGTGGTGGAAAAATAGCACAGAAAAAAAAAACCAAAACCTGTAACTTTATAGCAATCTCTTTCTTAATTAATACTTTATTGCACTAATTCAGACTCCCTTGTTGCTTGCAGGTCATCAGTATGAAGTCACTCACCCCAAAGAGGCTCAGATGTTTTCCCACAGTGCAGTGTTCCTTCCCCTCATCCTGTCCCACCCAAGCATGAGGCCAAGCAGCATCCCCATTTCCCTGGGAATTTCACAGGGGCATTTTGTGAATGAAGTGATACGATTCCTAAAAGGCCAAATAGAACCGAGCCAGTGGCTGTTCCCCAGCCCTGGCCAAACAGGATAGGCTGGCCAAGTGCATGTTCTCCCCATCCCAAGAGGATGAGTTTTGGGAATGCCCCCACGTTCACGTGTTCCTCTGGACAGTGCCAGGACACTAGGTCAGAGAGCATGAGAGGCCAAATCTGTGCCAAAGCATTTGCTAACACTGAAACTATGTGGACAGGCACAGGCCAAGGCACATGACCACATGCTGGCCATGCATGTCTACTAGTGACCATGGAACAGAGGCACCTGCCCACATTGACTTCATGCTGCCAGTTCAGTGCATGAGTTGCTACAGACAGAGTTTACAGAAGCAAAGACACCAACTTTCCCATGTGAAAAGGGCCCAAAGAGAAGTTCTGAAGGGGGGTCAAGACACTTAACACCTTGGAGGAGCTGGTTCAGGATGCCTCTGCATGAGGAAGCTCATAGCCTTGGGAAAGCTCCCTTTTGTCCCTGGGCCTCTACTCCCCATCTATCCAATGGGGAAAATAGCACGTTCCCTTGGGAAAGCTCCCTTCTGTCCCTGGGCCTCCATTCCCCATCTACCCAACAGGAAAATCATCACATTCCCTTCTCTCAGAGGCGTTCCTGGAGTTGTACTTCAAAGACCACAGGGTGTCCGGGTGCTGTGGGGATGGGAACCAGACGAGCACCCAACCTGAGATGAAAACATCAAGAATGGTGTTTTCAAACAGAAGCAATCTATGTCAATTTTGTCATCTCCAACTTCAAAGATACCAGCTCTATTATTTTGTCTGCTGAGGAAGTGGAAAAACATTCTTCTTCTCCAATACAGATTCATGCCGACAGCAGGCAAAATTGTGGCCTATTGAATTAATTAACATCGTTTTTAACTGAGGTTCCACATTTCACCCAGCCTGGCTTAGGGCATGTCTACACAGACGGGTGCAGACACAGATGGGCTCCTCTGTCTGCCTTCCAAGCCAGCTTGACTCAAGCTGGCTTCAGCATCGCACCATGAGCTACCTGGCTACTTGAGGGAACTAAACCATGTTCCTAACAGACGTGGTGTAATATTTAAGCCCAGCACTTGGCTTCATAAACGTGGCTTCTGGATGAAGCTGGCTTGTGCCCAGTTGGCTTGGAGAGCAAAAGAGGAGCTCACATCTGTTTGCATGCATCTATGCAGGCATGCCCTTATATGCCTGTTTTCATGTTTACTAAATATGTTTTTATTTGGCCACCCACTAATGGAATTATTTTCATGACAGCTTTTAGAAACTGTACAGCTTTTTGTTTTACTATTTCCTTGCACTGTACGAAGCCAAAATACTGTGGTGTTCACAATAATCAGCAAAAATCAGGAACAGAAACATATATTATTATGACAGCATTAAATAGCAACAAATTAATTATATTTGTAAAATGTTTGTGTTTCTGATAATCACAGGTGTTATTTACAACATAGGTTTTATGTCATACGTAGGTGTGTGCAATGATCTATTATTTTGGCAGATTCTTCTAAAAAAATAAAGCACATTCATCAATCCTTGCTACAATAAAATATTCAACCAGACTAAATCTACAAGACATGGAAGTATCCATGGAACTGATGCAGTCACAGGAAAACAAACCATTCCCATTTCATCTGTATTAATGTTCAGCCAAGCTCAGGATAAATATACACACAGAGCTACAGCTGAAACAATCTATTTACTACGATCAGTTTTCGGCACAGGCCACAGATACGTTTGGAGTGATGCAAGTCACTGGAAAGAAATTCTCTGGACGTGGAATAATAGGAAGTGCACGGAGTGTACAGGGGAAAAACCTTTTCACAGGAACACAAATCATTCAGAATTTGCAGGGACATAATTTCCAATGTGGAAAGAGGAAACTTGCAGTAATTCACTTGAAGTGCCTCTCTTTGCATAAACACTGACCAAGATAAAGCTTATCAGAAGCATTCTTATAGCTTTTGTGTTCAATTCTGGTAGTCCATGGAGAATTAGTTATTTGGCAGTTAACATGTTATTCTCATACAAAACACACAAGTATATTTAACCATTCACTCTCCGCTACTACAACATCAGTGTTCCCATGACTCTCAACCAAAGTCTTTGCTTATGACACTGGTATTAGGATAATGTTGCCAAGAAAAGGAAAAATGCAAGTTCCTACCAAAATAACAGTCACTGGGGAAGCAAATTACGAGGAGAAGCTTGCAGAATTTGTGTTTTTGAAAGAAAGCCTAGGAGCAAAAAACACACATAGTAGCACTAAGATTTTCTTCTCAATGGCAGCATTTCCAGGCCTTTACTGAAGGCAGCCTCATAAATGCAGGCCCATGGGCATTCCCAGGGGACAGCAGCTTTCAGAGCCACTTTGTGAACTGTGGAGATTAGGTAAATCTGCCAGTCAAACAGGAGCGGTTCTGCTGCTTGTGTCAGTGCCAGATACCGACAGCACTCAGGGGGGACGTCACCACTAACAGCTAGTCCTCACAACAGTGCAAACAGGAATTGCAGTCATGGATCAAAGCAACATCTAGCCTGCTACTGCTGTGGAAAGAAAACATGTTTCACAGAAAGGTAAACAGAACAAACACACCAGAACTCTTGTGTCATATAGTCCTCTCATACCTTATTCCTCTGCTGTGTGCCTGTACTATTCACCCTACCACTGCTCTCCAAAATCAGTAACAAGCTTGCGTGACTGAAATGCAGGTAAGTTTGACCCTATGTGAGACTTCCACCCATAGAATCATAGAATCCTTTAGGTTGGAAGGGACCTTTAAGATCATCAAGTCCAACCATTGAGCCATAAGGGCTCTAAAGTCCTCTGCTAAAACAGATCAGAATCTGTCAGGGCTGGAAGAGACCACAAGGATCACCCAGTTCCAACCCCTCTGCCATGAGCAGGGACACCTCCCACTAGATCAGGCTGCCCAGAGCCTCATCCAGCCTGGCCTTAAAGACCCCCAGGGATGGGGCCTCAACCACCACCCTGGGCAACCCATTCCAGGGTCTCACCACTCTCATGGGGAAGAACTTCTTCCTCATGTCCAGCCTGAATCTGTCCACTTCCAGCTTTGCCCCATTCCCCCTAGTCCTGTCATTACTCATTATCTTAAAAAGTCCTTCCCCAGCTTTCTTGTTGGCCCCAATGATGTGCCTTACGAGACCGAGGGTTTGAAGGGCTGTGGGACAATAGCAGCAAAATGGCTTCAGAAAACTAAACAAACAGGATTACCATGGGAACTGCTCTTCAAATTAACCAAAGCTTAATGTAAAGTAATGCCTCTAACTGTCACATGATCTCTAGTAGGTTCAATGAATTTCAGCTTCTCAATTTATGCCCAGAATAGTTGAGTTTGATACAAGATGAACAAGGAGACAGTTGCTTAAACCAACCTCTCCTTTGAGGGCCTAACCCTGGGTCTTTTCTGGGGACATTAGTATGACTGGTACCTATATTTTCATGAGTTTCACATCACTTTTGGTCAGATCCTATGTCTGTGTTTCAGCTGGGTACCAACAACAGGCTGAAGCCCACATAAGCCCAAGCTCACTAGCTGTCTGCATTGCACAGACTCCAGCTCATGTCTGGAAAGCAAAGGCTCCAGTGTGCAACCACTTATAGCATGGACAGACTGGTGGCAGTGTGCTATACCATCTACCACCTTTTACTGCTCTGTGGAGGTGAATTGGTCTCAAGGACCTCAGCAGGACCCGCCACTCAGATGACTAGAAGAAATAAATTAATCTGCTGTTGTAGAGCAGGAGCACACGTTTGCAGCCATGCAGGTCCTGTAGCTGCTGTATAGAGGTATGTATCCCGGTGAAGAAACAATCCAGGGTTTGCTCATAATTTGGTCCCTGCACCAAAGGATGGCCTGTCCTGTCATGTCTGCTTAAGGGACACTAATGCACTGAAGATACCTACAGGGCTGTCAGATCCCTCCTGCTACATCTTCCTTGCTACTGTGGCCCAAACAAGGGAGGCTGGTACAGAGACACCCTCTCAACTCCTTTGCCACATAAAGGGACATGAAAACAGAAGAGCAATGTTTCTTACACAGCACTCTCACATACTTTTGCAACAAAATGCTCTGTTATATTGGATTAGTTCTTCAAAAGACCGTTGTAAGATTCTTGTTCTTTGCACATCAATAGAGAGTGGTAAGGCGAGGATTATTTTGGTGTTGCACTTCTCTTTGAGCTTGATGGTTTTTGCCCTGTGAGCACCTAAGGATGCTGGGACCTGTACCAGGTTCTGCAGGCTTTCCCACCTGATAGGTAGGAAAGAGTTGTTGTCAACCATCACCCAACCCATAATTCTCTTACCTTGCTGCCTTGCAAAAAATCACATCTGTGCCTCTGTCCTTTCTGGAACTGAATATAGCTCCACATCCACTGTCAAGTTCTACCCAGATCTTCCACTGGGATTAATTCCACTTACAAATACCGATCTGCAATTTTCTATCTGTTGTCAAACTATACCCAGCATCCAAGAAAGTTCTTCCTTGGTTTTAGCAGCAAAGTCTTGTCCTCCCATGTATGGACTCCATCCATTGCTCTCAGCAATTGATCCTGTCCTATCCCATCCAGATGGCTCTCTCCAGATCAGGAAAGATATGCAATACTTACAACTGGAGCATTCATTTTCTTTTCATGCTCCACAGTTGCCAAAATAAACTCTCCATGAGATAGAGGCAAAAAGTTACTAATGGAGTGAGTTATGCCCTGATTACTGCATTCCTCTCAGCATTCTCTGGGGGCTTGCTTGCTGCACAGCCCGGAGGAAGTGCTCTGCATGCTGGGTTTGTTTGTCTACTCCTTTCAGGATTTAACTCTATCAACACCTTGAGGCATCTCATGAATGAATGCGTGAATTAATGAATACAAAATATGAGCAAACAAAGTACTCTCAGTCCAGCTTCTGATTCCCTTTAACCCACACTCACTGGGCCAGGCTGAATGGCAGGGGTATTTGTGGCCCACCAGACTTGTGCTGCATGAAAGCATCCATTCCTAAAACCTACTGCGTTTTAATTACTCACTATTTAATTTTACTGAGTCTTTCTTTACTTCTCTTTGCTTGCATTGAAAAAGAAAACTAAAAGCTCTCTCATGACTATGATGCTCCCTTTCCTTCATCTTCCTACCAGGGTAGTTCATCCCAGCCCCCTCTTCAAGGCATGGTGGCCAGCACCTTGGGCTGTATGAGGCCATGCCACTTATTGTAGCAAGCAATACAATCTTCTCCCTGTTTAGTCCCTGCCTCATTCCTTTCCCTTACCTCTGTTTGTTTTCTCAACTGACAAAATGCACAGAGCAAAGCTTTTCCTCACCTGCAACCTTCTCCTAGTTAAAGCGGCTCATTGAAAGCACTTTTCACAACCTGCACTAACTAAAACTTCTTAGTCATCATATTCAGCTTTTTCATTCCTGGAGATTTAGTTACTTTTTAAAATGCATGATTCAAAGCCTCTGAGGATTGAAGCCCTATAACCATCACTCCCTGTCCTTTCAGCAAGCTCAATACATATTTAAGGTTTATAAGGGCAATAACCTAACATCAAGCAAATACTAAAATCTGCCTCATGCTGGACAAGAACAGAGTCCTACCACATGGATGTGACAGTCACTCCCTTGTCATGGTGAGATGACCTCCTTAGCACACTCTGGAGTACACCTAGAAATAACATCATCCTTCTACAAAAAAAAAAAAAAAAAAAGAAAAAAAAAAGGCAAGAAACCCACTAGAAAAGCATCTGCTTTGGGCTCTCCTTCCATTTATTGCCATGTCTCCATGCAGTGCCCCAGGCAGCAATCACAAGGTGCCAGTTGGGGTGACTGGCTGAAGCAGAGCTGGGAAAATGGGACTCTCAACCACAAATCCCTTGGGAATACTCACATTGGGCACTTCTCTGCACTGCTGCCTGCAAGGAAGATACTTCTGATGCTGTTTACCATGAAAACTTGCTTCTCTCCATCTGTTGACCTCATCCCCTCCCTCCCTTTCTTGCTTCCAGGTGTTTATTCACCCTAAATAACTTCCATGGCTGGCAGGGGAAAGATGAGCCAGCTGTGAAAAGCAAATCTCTCACTGCATGCTGAGAGCTGGGTGCAGACTTGTTAGCACTGCCTCTGCTCATGGGGAGACAGGACCTCTTTTCTACAGACGGTGCGTGCTCCCTGACCAAAATCTGCCATTTTATTAGTTTTTTTTTAACAGGTTTTAACCTGTGTTCTGTGGAAAGCACTGGTCCCCCAGCTGGGAGCAGGTGCTGACTCCAAGCCAGGCAAATGCCTCACTGTGAAGTACAGCCCAGCTACACTGACGCTGGAATCTTGCTAAAGCAGACAAGTGTCTTTCTTGGTCATTTGAGCTCCTCTAAGAATGGAACTGTAGCTCACTGTGAAATCCTCAGGGCTGGATTTGAGGGACATCCTTCCCCCATGAGATGCATTTGCCTTGAGCAGAGAATTGCCTGCCTGAAGGGGGAAAATGCTTGTTTGCTTTTAACTGTTCATGAAAATCGTTCATTTCCTCTAAAGCATTAGGATAGTTGTAACCTTCCAGAATGACACACTAGCTTTCTGTTAAACACGGTCTTGTGCTGTTTTTAGGAAAGGGTGGCACAATGTGTATAAAACCTTAAACTGCAGGAATATTAAGTTTCAGAGCAGAAGCGGGCAAGTTTCTGAGCAAGCACAAGCCAGAGAAGCATTCTCAAATTAAATGGAAAGTCACTGGAACATAAAGCACGTGGGGATATCCTTGATATTCAAGATGGTACCTTGATATCCAGTCACCACAGCGTAGATATGAACTAGAAAGATCAGCTTCATCTAATCTATAAAGATCAATCAAACAAGCTCCTGCAATACTTCTGAGCTTTGAACACAAGCTAATTGCAACCTGAAGCAAGAATTTCATTCCTCAAAGCTCATTTTCTTCTGCCGACAGGGCTCCTAAGCCTGGGAGCAGAACTGCACCTGCAGCGGCAGTGGCTTTGCTAATAGATTATGCTGGGGGATAAGAATCCATTTCTCAAGCAAACAGCAAGAATTCTGGGCTGATAAAATGTTTCTGCTTATGGAAAATGTACCTTTAGTAACAGCAAAAGAGCTGCTGAAGATCAGAACAGACGTTTAGGAGCATAAAATATGCTGAAGTAGCTTTTTGAGTTGTCTGAGGATTTGAAGTTGCATAAGGCTGAGCTGAAAAAGGGTCCATGACAGCGTGCAGAGGCAAATCAGTGTCAGTCTGAATGGGCACAGGGGGGATATGTGCTGTGCTGGAACTCCTGAAACCACCATTGGCAGAGGCAAGAATACAGCTTCCAGCTCTGCATCTGTAGCCATTAAATAAAGCATTCAGGCTATTACCCTGGCTCTGTCTGGTGTGATAATTAGACTGTGATATCTGCTACTGGACCTGATTTCAAGAGGGGAAGAAATATCCTGAGTGTCCAGTGAAGGTGGCTATTTACAGACTGGGATCTGTGCAGGTCCTGCTTAGCAAGGAATCTTCCTACAAACC
>NW_008623638.1:29099-31651 GCF_000691845.1 Merops nubicus | reverse complement strand
GCAGGAATGTTCCCACCAAGTATGTTTAATCTGTACGCAGAGACTGTATAAAAGAAAAATTGGAAACTTAACCAAGGCAAACAAAATGAATGGCAGAGAGCAAATAAAAACAAATACAAAGATCTAATTTTATGTATCACTGGAAAATTCCACCAGCTCAAATGTCAAGATCAGCATTTAGATGCAATTTAAGCAATAAGGGACTGATTTTCAAGCACACTTTCACTGTTTTTACCATTGCCATTTGAATACCTTATATCGGGTTTAAAACTATAGCACTAAGAGTACAATAAAACAATGAAATTAATCCTGACTTGTTTTGGTATACTAGAAAACATACTTGGTGCAGACTTAAATCTATTTTATTACATTATTATACTAGTGCTCCACACACCCTCTCAGTGCCTTGCTGAACCTCTGTGCAGGAGGTCACAGTTAATGCCAGTTTGGCTGCACCTACGGACACCAGCAAACAGAGATGCAGTCTAACTGCTGGGATGGGGAGGTGGGCCCCAAATAATCAGGTGGGAGATTAACTCACACAAGTGCTTCTTACAAAAATTCTATGCTTAAAATAAAATGCAAGATGAGTGGGTCACTATTAGCAAGGTGCAGCACAGGGGTTTCCATCACGCGGAGCCGGTGTGCGTGACGGGCTGCTGCGGGGTCCAGCTGCTGGGGATGCCCCATTCCTGGGGTCACCAGCACTGCGTGTCCTTCCACTTCGACAATCTCACTAAGTCTGCAGATATTCAAGTCAATTTTACATTCCTTTGCATGAACAGCCACCAGTGGCATGACCCTGTGCAGGGCATGTCCCTGTGCAGGCTGTGGCTCTGCACAAGCACTGCAAGGCAGCCAAAGGAAATCAGCAGCTGCCTGACAACCTCTCCAGCTTCCAGAATAACTTCGTTTTTCTGAGGTTTTCTGTGCAGAAATACAGAAACGCTGTGCACACCAAGAAAGCTCCAGACTTTGGAGGATAACCTCCCAGATCAAACAAGCTCTGCACATACTGTATACAATACATGCTGTTCAGGGCTTTCAGTGAATACTTTTACCAGCAAGAGAGTTTTTAACTACCATCCATGAGAATTAGAGGCTTTGCCAATGTTTCTACCCTGCACCTCTCCATCAGCTCTCCTGATGCGTGCCAGTGGATCTGTGACCTGGAGAGACAAGCTTTGGGATTCAAACATCTATTATACAGCTTCTTGCACCATGGGATCCAAATTCACCAGTCCCAGCGATCAAGTTCAGCTCTAGATCTCTTCATCCTTGCTGACAGGCTACTGGTAGTTATAAAGCAAAATCTGGGGTTGCATTGACAGAAATGTGCACTATCAGGCCAGTGCCATAGGGCTGCCAGACCTAAGCTGTCTGCCCTCTGGAGCACCACGGACCAGCTCCTGTCTGAGGTGCATCCAACGGAGAAGAAGCAGAGGCACAGGGGATTTGCAGCAGAATTTCCTGGGGTGACTCTTTCTGATATAAATAATATAACAAAAAATTATTGAGTAATTGATGCAGCTCTGCAATCAGACTCATGGCTGATTGAACTTGCTAGCTTTGCAGACCTGTAAGAAAATAATAAAGGAAAGCAGTCAAGAACTCCTCAAACCAAAAAGAACTGCAACAGTTCATATGAAATCAGGCCCCATGCAGGGGACGTGTTTGGCCATGGTATTGCACCCCACACACAGGTTACTTCACACAGCAGAGAATGACCCCCACAAGACAATTTTAGGAGATGAGATAATGCTCCCCCTTTCCTTGCAGATGGTGGAAGGTGCCCGATGCAAAGGCTCACACAGGGATATTGTCACAGCCCTGAGCTGCCCTATATAAAGTCTCAGGAGTACGGGCACAGCTTTTCAGCTCCTTGCACCTTCCTTCCACCTCAGATGTTTCTAAGCTATATATAACAACAATATTTATTATTATGTTTTTAATTAGGGATCAGTACCAAGCCTTCTTTGGCTGAAGCCTTCACAGGCTCAGCACAGACCAAGTTATTTATTACCTCTGCTCTGTACAGGAGCTTTTTGCAGACACCTTTAAGCAAAGAGCTGTGCCCCAGAAGCAGCTCAGCATCCTAATGGCAACTTTAATGTGCTTCAAACTTACATTGTTATAACAGATTTATGGCACTCTTCTAACAAAGACACTGCTTTGCAAAGACCATTCCCAGACCACATTTCAATGTGTAAAACCAGCTGTGTCAGCTCTATCAACATTCATTGAAGGAATTATAAGAAATTTTAATGGGAGAAAAGTTTCCTGTCTCTCCTTACATGCAGAGATGACTTGGGGATATTTGGCTCAAATAACTATACACACATATCTATGGCTTTTCCCCAGGTGGAAAAAAATAATAAAAAAAAAAAAAAAACAGAAAATTTCATCCCAAAAGCTGAAACTTGTAACAAATCGCTAACTGAAAATGAATTAGAATGGAAACCATTATGCGACTTTATCTTTGTTATGCTAATTTACAGCTACTATTCCCTGAGGCCTCATATAATGCCAATCTAGCTTCTTATCAGTCTTTC
>NW_008623638.1:18903-29068 GCF_000691845.1 Merops nubicus | reverse complement strand
CCCTAGGACAAGAGGATCATGTGGTCTGTTGTATTAAAATATTACGCAGAAGAGACACCGTGAATTTTGGTTGGATTTTGTAACCCCACGTCTTCATTTCCTCTTCCTCTACTGTGTTTTAGAAGAGCAAGAGCCATCAGGCTGATGTCCACACAAAACTGCCTCTCCCTGAATTCATGAGCCTGGAATAAATGCACAGACACATCAAGGCATGGTGTGGGCACCTCCATACAGAGAGGAAAAATCACTCAGGTCAGAAGCGTACAGAATACCTCAGACTAACTATATTATTTGTATTAATATTTTAATAGCCTGGTTTTGTGACAAAAATCTCAATGAGGGGGAAAGGGAACACACTGAATCCTCCCAAGGTGTCACATTCCTGGAGAAAAGTAAACCCTGGTTCATCACAACCCTACTGGCACCATCCCACGAGCTTATTCATGCTGCCCTTCCCTGAAGGACTTTTTCTGCACACATCTGCTGGGCTCCTCTTCCTTTGCCACTCTCCCAGGTGGGAGAGGAGGTGGGCTGCTGTCCCACCCTCTGTTCCTCCCTTCACTGGCACTAGCAGGAGCACTTTACACCTCCACCTAGAAGGTAATTTGCTCCAGGTGGAAGGTGTAACAGCGATGCACAGCCCCCCAGCACCACCCTCAGCCCTGTGCCCATCACTTCATATACAGCAAGGGCAAAACTGCTCCAGGTTCACCTTCTTGAAGGCATTTCTATCCCAGCAGCATCCACCAGGTATTTTTAAGCTCCACTTTTTCTCACTATGCACGTTAGTGTGCATGCAGATATATTAGTGAAAAATGAATCCAAGTGTCTGTATTGAGCATGGGGTGGGTGGGGGGACTGGAAAAGAGGGAGAGAAGAGCAGACTTGGAGCAAGGCCCCAGCAGGCTCACCATCTGAGGGGGCAGAGGGCGAGTGGTAACTTGAACATCTGCCGTTCAGCAACGTGGCTTCCTCCTGAATCAGCGATTTGCTTGATGTTGTGTGGGAATGCCCACGGGACACACGTTGGAAAGGTTAGTGAACAAGTGTGAGCAGCTGTACACGCTCGCTCTGAAAGGCCACCCTTTCCTTTCCAGGACTTCATACCTATCAAGATTTAACTCTATCTCATTACCCACTTTAAGGACATCCCTCGCTAGCCTTTAAAATAACCATTCACCATTACATAAACACCATGTTGATTCTCTGCAAGCAATTTAACTTGTTTTCCACCCTTTTTTCGTACCCATTGAACACAAGAGAGTTATTCCTCATGCATAGCTGCTCAGTTGGTGAGTAACCAGCTGTGCCTGACTCCATCTGCTTCCAAACCCGTGTGCACAAAATCCAACCCACACGCACTCAGCATTGCTCCAGTCAACACCTCTTGCACTCTGCATGCAGAGCATGTCTTCCAGTGGCTCCTCTCTTCCCTTAAGCTGAAACATAACTTATTTTCCCCCTTTACATGCGCTATGGGTGCAAACTGACTCATCATCCATCTGATTACTCTTGCTAGTGGTTGCCCCTGAATAATCCTGCTGGCAAACTGGCTCCAGCTTTGCTCATGCACACCACGTCTCTCTAATTAAACCCCCTGAGTACACAGATACCTGTCTAAGACCTATAAATGAAGATTTCTCCACACAGTATTCACTGCCTGATGCCAGGGGAAGGGTTGGGTTGTTCTATTTACCCTCATTTCAACAACCTACCCAGGACCATCAAATGACACTGTCACCTGTGATAATGCCACAATAACAGCAGCATTTGGGACTACACCCACCTTCAAAACAAGGAATGAAGACTTAAAACTGACCCAGATTTTTTCACAAAAAAAGCTTTCTGTGATAAGCCCAGAGATATTTCTGTCTTTGTGTGACTGAACAACAAAATATCAAATCCTAGATATTTTGAATAGAGCAAGTTATTTCAGTTGGAAGGGACCTACAACAATCATCTAGTCCAACTGCCTGGCCAGTCTAGGGCTGATATCTGTTCAGATGCTTTCCTTCTTCCTTTAAAGCCACCTGGATGCACTCGAACATGAATTATAACACTATGCTACCTACTGTACTGTCATCTTGCAAAAACTTCACAGCCATGCCCAAGAATGTTACAATTCCCATTATAATGGTGCATGTGGTGTTCCCACAGAGGTCTCTGCAGGACTGGATTTCCATATTTAAGTCTCTGAAGACAGAGGACAGGTTGCAGATGGTCTCATAAGGCACCCCAGCTTGCCTGGGGGTTATTCAAAACAGCCATGAGATAACCCAATTGACCTGATGACTCAGTTGTTTCTGTAAATCTCCTGTGCAATGGTGGAAATTGCAAACTGGTTACAGGAATAGCAGTGTCAACGAATACGTCACCAGTGACATGAAGAGTAGTATCCCCACAACTGTCTAATTAGTCTGTACTTTGTGTAATGGCAAACAACATTTTATAGGAACTGTGGAAGCTGGGAGCCTGGCAGAGGACAAACCCAGTCCCCCAGTCAGCATCCCCAGCCATGGTGATCCATGCTTAATCTAACATCTCCTGGTGTCAGGGGGCACAAAAAACAGGGCTTCACCCCAACGTCTTTATGGTCCCCAGAAAACTCAGACCTTTGGGGCTTCAGCACTACACAACTGCATGTGTAGTGGGGCACAGGGACCATCCCACCCTGCAGTCCAGGATATAAAACGAGACAATGCATAATGCAAAAAATGTTATGGAAAGACAGAGTTTTTCTTCAGAAAGAGATTCTGTATAATTTCCTACCGTATATTCTTTCCTTTCTCTCTGCTATTTCAGAGAAAGCCACTTTCTTATCCCTGCTGTTGCCAACCTCCTACTTACAAGAGAATTAATCCAAAAGAAACACATTAATTTCAGTGAAGATACTTGGGAACTATTTCATTATTACTCCAAGTATGATTTTCCCCTGATCTCATTAACCACTGTATGGATTCCTGTTATGCACTTGGATTTCAACCTGTGTCCAGCACTCTTAATAACTCAATTACTGTCACAAATCCCAGTTATACTAGAACTTAAAGCAGGAACAGAAGTATTTCCACTGTCTTGTCTCAGTCAATGGCATGTTTTAATTCATTTAAAAAAAAAGAACAAGAAACAAGATTCTCTGTAACTGGCTTGGACAAAAGGGATTTTTCCTGACTCGTGGCAGTGTGATGTGGGGAGATGCAGACAAATGGACCAGGATGATGTCAGGATATTGGAAGAAAAACTGCTTTTTGGAGGTGCAGGCTATGCATTTCTGTATCTTCATTTTGGAGATGTAGCTAGTAAATGGAAACATTTACATACTATTCATGTCCCCAGCCAAGAGGAGTTTAATTAGAGGGTTTAATTTCTTGGGTTTACCCCTGTCATGAAAAGGTGTTTTTAAAAAATCAAAAGTAACAATCCACGTTGTCATTCAATCCAATATATTCAATTTATACCATCCTGAAATTTCCTCTAAGAAAAGACAGACACGTTACTCATTCCTGTATTGGCACAGGGCTCTGAAGCTCCTGTTTAGTTCTCTTGTGTAAAATGATTAGGTACTGAATTTTTTCTCTTTTTTTGTTTATGAGCACAACGTACTGCAAAGCACACAAGGTACCCAATAACGGCTGCCTTTCAGCCGCACGTGATCCCTGTGGAAAATGGGATTGCTTAGAAGGACATGTACCAACACACAGGCAACAGGACTTTTTCTTCCTAATTACCCACCCGCATGCGGGAAGGTAGGGTGTGTATATCAGTACATCTCTGAAGTTTGGAGGAGAGGTAATACCCAGGATTAAAACTGTTACAGACACGTTATTTCTTGCCGTACAATGTGGAAATATCAAAGTTCACACCCTGTTATTTTGGAAGATCAAACCAGGCGTGGATGGCAGAACCTGTCTGGCTAAAAAACGGTTGGTGCCCTGAAATGCTGGGGTCTGAACCCCGAGCCCCGAATTAAGGTTGACATATGGGTGATTCCCACAGCCCTTCATACAGAGGAGGGGAGTTTGCCTTAGAGCTTCCCCCCAGGGTGCGGCCGGCCCTGCAGGGAGAGCCAGAAGGGAAATGAGCCCCACGGGTCCTGCATTGAGTTGACAAAGGTCAGGTGTCTGCTTGGGGATAAAAGCTGGGGAGTCAGGAGTGTCTGTCTGTGGAGTGCACTCCACAGAGCTTCCTGGTTCAGGGCAGACCTCCTGACTCTCCTGGAGCTGGGCCCTGGTCTGTTTAGGCCTTTGCGAACACGGGCTGATGGGGTGAGAGTCACTATGTGGGCACCTTTCTCTTATGTATTTAAATGGCTGGTCCGGCTGTTTCCCATGCCAACTGTGGGCAACCTCGGGTCTCTGTACCACCTGTTGTGGGCCGAGTCACATCTTTTGTGGGATCACTGGGGGTGGCATCAATCATGTACCAGCCAATTGATCTGTTTGTATCCCCGGTGGTCATTCATATCATAACGTTTGTCTCTACAATACAGTCTGTGTATTGGATTCTCTTCCTGCTGGTTGTGTCGTTCCTGTTAGGCCTGGTCATTGGCAAAACAGTGCCCATGTGGGACTCCTGCTCACTACACTATGAAACCTGGATGGCTTTTTTTCCCCCAATTCTTTTATTGTTCCAAATTATGCCTAGCCTGTGCCCCAAAACCAGAGAAATTGTAAAGACACTGCAGCACAGTGAAGATGGAAACACCTCACTGACTGAGTGGTCAGCGTTTCAGGACATGCCCCGCAGACCTCCATCACTCTGTTTCCAGCCCTACTCCTCCTGAGTCCAACCCAAAGCCTGGGGAGAGCTGATCATCACACACGGCATTTCTGCATCGCACTGTGCAACCTTCCCTCAGTCTCAAAGGGTTTTATTGCCTCCTCGAGGGCCCTCCTTCCCCCACGGGGAGCAGCCTGGTTCCCTCATCCCTCCCTCCCGGCTCAGCTGATGGGGACCAGCCGCACTTGTCTCAGCTGCTCAAAGCTTCCCCTCTCCTAAGCAAAAACATCCTTTCCAATCCCCCAAGCCCATCCTCCAGTAGGTCCCACAGCTTCTGTGCACGGCTCCAGAAAAAGCAGCTGCTCACTTGACAGCAGCAGCAAATGGCTGGCGGGGCGCGGGAGGCGCCGCTCCCCATGGCTCACGTAGAGCACCCTAACCCAGCGATGGCAAACCACCGCTCCCCATCTCCCCCCTTCCCCCTCCCGAAGCCCGGGCTGATCTACAGGAGGGTGCAGAGGTGTAGGTGCTTCCGTGCTTGCTCACCCGCCACGCAGAAGGCAACAAACAGAGCGATGTAGCCAAATTAAACAGATTTAATGAGTCTTGCAGCAAAAGTGACAGGGCCCTGCACACGTGCTCAGCTTCCGGAGCCTGACGGGGAGAGCCTCTTCACTCAAAAGTCATTTTTTTCCTGTCAATTATGATAAAAGCTCAAGTGGGACATGAGCTAAAGAGATCAGGCTGGATGGTTCAAGGGTTGATAGTCAGATTAGAAGAGCTGCTTCTGCTGGGAGGAAACTAGGAGGAACCAGTGTAGAGAGACTGTATCAGGAACCAGTCGTCCTCTGAGGTCTTCTTCGTACCTTTGCTAGTATTCAATTCAGAGCGACGTCTGTGTCTCTGCTGAGATTTGCTCCAGCCTCAGGAAAAGATGGGTTTGAGGAGAGAAGCCATAGGACCAACCATGGCCATCATGTGGTTGCCAACGCTGCCTGCTAGAAGTGAGGTTTCTAGCCTTTTTTGGTTTATCGACTAGATGCGCACTGGGATTGTAGAGGCCTGCAGAGAAAAAAAGAAGTCTTGGAAACCTTCAGAAATAACACATGCACATGCTAAAGATAACACACCAGCATGCTGTGAAGGACAAGCTGTACTTCCAGCCACGGCATGGACTACTGGCAGGAATGGCAGCGTCAAGGCCTTTTGGCCAGTGTCAAACTCTTTGCAATGTTGTTTTTTAAATTAAAACTCTATAAATCTCCTGTTCTGCATTAAAAATACTAGCTTTGTCTATCAGACCCTTGCAAGCAACCAGTGAAATGAAGAGGCATTGAAGAGACATGGGACATGACTGAGGTGCTGATGAGGAGTCCACGCTGTGCTGTGGACACAGAGGCCACTGGAATGTGGTGGCCAATGCCACCACGGGCTGTGCAAACCTCCCAAAACCAGCAACTTGCCAGCTTGCTGACCCCATCTGTCCCACAGATATCACTTTCACAGACTTTTCCCTGAGCTGAAGAAATCGCTCTTGGCAGAACCCTGGGACACATCCCAAGGACACTTCACAATTTAAGAAAAATAATGTTTTGCAGAAGTGGATGAGCAGCACCCCACAAGGTGCACACGGAGCCTGAGCCTTACTGTTTTATTGCCATCCTAATAATTTTATCTGCTCTGGAGTAATAAAAGCTCCCCTAACAAGTGGGAAGATGCCTGGACGGAGCAAGGGGGATGGTGCAAGGACCAGCTTGTCCCTCCAAGTTCTAGTTCTCCTTCCCAGGCCCTCCAGCATCTCATCAAGAAACCTTCCCAACTGGGGCACGGTCTGCTTTGCCAGGAGCTGCAGGAGGTGTTCGCTTGCAGGTGGAGGCATGTCAGGAAAACTGCCAGGCAAGGCATTAAGCAATGAACTACAAGCAAACCAGAGCACAAAGTGGCCACCAGCTGCAGGCAGGAGAGGTGCCGAGGAGCCAGGTAGTGTCCCATGGCTGCTGCATCTTGCAGCAATCCCAACTTCTCCCCCACTGGTGCTCTGCCTTCCTCTGCCCACATCTTACCCTTTTGCAGGCTGTGGTTTGGGTTTGGAAATCAGAGAGGTAGGATTAATCATCTTGGTTCACTCTGATGTGGTATCACAGAACCCTGGGAGTATTGTGGTGCAATGTCCAGTTCCTCTTGCCTGGACCCAATGTGTGGCTGCCAGGGAGCATGACAACACACCACCTGGGAGCAGTGCCCATTGTCACAGGCCTTGTCTTGTAGCCATGATCTCTGCACGGGCAGAACCAGTGGATGAAGAAGGATGATGCATCTCAGACACAAGGTCAAACAGCCCTTTGGCATCACGCCATGGAGGAATGGGCACGTGCTGCAGGCTGAGCAGCCACAGTTCTGCTTTATCCCCAAACCACCTGTCACACTAGGACCTCCAAGGAGTGTCAGTCTTAAACAGGGCAACACAGGGGCTCTTCCAGTTTGGGCTCAGTCTTACATAAGTCTTAAAGACTGGACTAAGCCAGACTCAGTTGCTCCTGCCATCTCTTCTTCACACCTTTACTGCTAGCCATTTGGCCACTCCAAGGGCAGAAGAGGAGTCCGCAGAAGCAGGGATTCACTGCTGACCCTGTTATGAGCTGGAGGTTGGACTGGAAACTTCCAAAGGTCCCTGCCAGCTTAAACTATCCTACAATACTGTTAACTCTCTGCAACCCTCCACAGGAAAAGCCCACTCAGGTGAGGACAGGGGCACTGGCAACCCTTCTCCCCACAACCTGGGCATGTGAGGCACAGCTTTCTTCTCAGTCCCTGGTGCTTCGAAAGCCTCATGAGTTTTTATCAAACCCTAATGGTTTAATTCCTGATCACTTATGTAGAAACCTTGCCATGAGACTAAGCTTTTTTTGGGGGGGTTGTTTTCTTTCTTTTTAACCTCATAACATCTTTAATTTTACAAGTTCATAAATCAACTCTTCTTCCTTGCTCTGCCCCACACCTCCTGTCTGGGTGTGGCTATAAGCAAATGAGACCATTGAATGAAAATTAACTTCTTTCTTTCTTTTTTTCTTTTTTTTTTTTTTCTTCAAGAATTGCTCATGTTTCCTCACAGCCTCAAATATTTCATGCAGGTTCTGCCATGTATTTCACAAGCTAAGCCAAGCAAAACACTGCCTTCCATATACATGGCAAAAAAATGTTTTCCAGGGCTCAAAGCATTTCTGTCTTTGGCAGAATCTTTTCTCAAAGCACACTGAACCAGAAGTATGGAAATGAAATACAAAGAGTGGTTAAAATAATATTTTGGGTAGAGATGAGCCCAAACCAAACCCCAGATGAGAACGCCAGATACCCCTTGATACCATTCCCAAAATGAGGAGGTTTGTTGTGATACTTGGAGAACAACTGGGAAACGTTGCAGGTCCCCCACTGAGTTTAATTTATTAATTGAACTTATAAATGACTTAACCCCTCCTAGTCCTCACAGCTAACACAGAACCTATTAGACTTAGAGGATATTTACCCAGACTGGCCCTGGATGGGTTAGATGGGGTGTAAACAGGCTGTGGGGGGACAAATGGGGGTCCAGCAGGGCAGAGAGAATTCACAAGGCAAAGGGGTTCTCTGAACCTGGGCAGGAGATCCAAAGCTTCCTTGGATTTTTGTGTGGTTATATCTGCTATTTGGATCCAGCCTGTCACTGATGTGGGCACAAACTGCAGCATAATTTGGGGTTCCAGACACAGCATTTAGGACTGGATCCAAAACTCAAATGGAAGAAATTTAGGAAAGAGCCTTTTAAGAGTTTAATGTGAAACAGAAAACCCATGAGTCTATTTTTGCCCTGGTTTCTAATTGAACTATATGGGTTTTTTTAATCCTCTAGTATGCCCGGGCTGTTCAGGCATCCAACAGCAACTTCTCAGTATTAAATAGGAGGCTTTATGCTATATGAATGGTGAACAAATGACAAACTCAGCTCTGTGAGCACCCGCTGTTCTGGAGAGGTGAACAAACAGTGTGTTATGGCTCGGTGCACTTACTCAACTGTGGCCAAAAGGAAAGCCAACTTTAAGCAGAGCCTATCTAGACAACAGTTTTCAAAAGGGTAATTGCACCTACTAATTCATAAATACTCTCAGACACCAACAGTACAAGACTTAGATTCAGAGACATCTCTACTTTCTGTATCCTGCTAGAATTAAGACCATTTAATAATGTAAAGTGTATTTTATTCTCTACTTTAATATTTTTTATAAACCTTAAAATAACCTTGAAAATATTTGTCCTCGTACTTGACAAGATTTGGGTTTGTTTTTCCACTGATTTATTAGTGGTAACACGGGTCTCAAAATAGAGTACCCAGGGGAAGGAGGGTGGGTTTTTTTTCTTCAAAAGCTGAGCCTATACCCAGCATGTCAGCCTGCACCAGCCCTGGTGTACAAAGCACCCACCATCATGAGCCAAACAGCCCCAGCTCCCCACCAGCAAAGGTCAGACATGTCCTGGGCTCTGGCAACTGCTCTGCTCCATCCCACACAGCACTGGAGCTGCTCACGGCTGGTACCTGCAGCACAAACAGGTACCTGGACAAATCCTCCCCCACCTTCGACAAGCCAGTTAACCACCCCTCCACTCCCCAGCCTCGAAAACAAGGACAAGACTGGGCTAAAGTGGTGGACCTCTGGTGAAGCACACTGGGTAAGTGGATGCTACCTCCTACGAGGCTAAATGAAATGTATCAGGCATGGAGGACCTACAGGGCAGACAACTCAGTAAAAATCCTTTTTTTCATTACAAGTATCATGCGTTTTTAATGTTTCACGCTGCTAAATCCTTGCCCATCACAGATTAACCATTTTAGGTCACCAGGAGTGATGCCTGAGCTTCAGTGCACACAGCACAAGCCCAGCTCTGTCTCAGCAGCGGTGCCAGCATCTCCCCGCTGCCCTCTCCAGACCCTCACTGCCACGGGTGCATGGGGAGAGACTCCTGCCCTTCTCGGCTTACCCAAGCAGTTTTGGGAACCACAGGCATCCAGGCTCAAAAGCAAACTCTAGAAACCAGTTTTGTAGCAGACAATGTTCCTGGACTCCAACAGCAACATCTTCAGACTCAGTCACCTTTAAAAATTCAGCTAACTCCATGAAGTCTGCTCACACATACATACACACACACACACAGAAATACTTATTAGCTTAAAAGGATGAGTATCAAAATGTAACACTAAATTATCTGACATCTTTATTGCTTAGAATGACAGATTCAAACAAAGCTAACCCTTTAATTATGTTTATATAATGTAATTTGGCATAAGTCATAAAGCACCCCTTTGGCAATGCCAGATTAAATATTTTACATTTGCTTGGGCAGCACATTACAAGATTGAAAGTGGTATTTTTGCCTGGTGCTCCCGAGCACTGACTGCAGCATTGCAGATGGGAACAAG
>NW_008623638.1:11092-18872 GCF_000691845.1 Merops nubicus | reverse complement strand
AGGAATCCTTCTGGGCTCTCAGGGACCCCATGCCCACATCCCACTTGGCACTGCTCCCCTTCACACCCTCTCACCCAGGAGACCAGCACCATGGGTGTTTGCCAAGAGCAAAGCAAGATACCCTGCTGAAGCCAACAGCCTCTGTTACCAGTGGTAGGGTTTCCTGGGGCAGTCACCTTTCTGTCTACTGGGGCTTCTCCAAGTCCTCCTTTTGGATATGGAAGCAGGGAGTTTCACAAAAATGTTAGTTAATGGACTTTGAGATTTCAGAGAGAGGTTGA
This sequence comes from Merops nubicus, assembly GCF_000691845.1. Classification (NCBI taxonomy): domain Eukaryota; kingdom Metazoa; phylum Chordata; class Aves; order Coraciiformes; family Meropidae; genus Merops; species Merops nubicus. The sequence continues at coordinate 18,591 of NW_008623638.1, read as the reverse complement.
AGCACCTTGAACTGTTCTGCAGCTGGGCAGGGCAAAGAGAAGTCTCAATGTCCAGATTCTCACGTCCCATCTTTTCCATCATTCCTAAGTATCTACTAAAGACAAAGGAGGTCCCCACACCAGGCTTGGTATGTGTGCTCCCCTGTAGGAAACTCCCCAAGGGTCTCACATCCAAGCTCTGCAGCCCCATTCTTCACTGGTGAACTAGAATTGTTAGTGATACTGGTTGCCTGTTTCAAAGGGATGCCAAACATGGCCATAACTCCCAGAATGGGTCACTTAAAGCCACCTTTCCACTGTCAGCACACCAGGTAAGTAGATGTATTCAGAGCAAAGCCCCTCAAGATCCAGGACAGCCATTCCACAGGCAACAGACTGATTGCCTTTCCTAAGGCTCTGCATTTTCCACAAGTCACCACCACCAGTCTGTGGACCTCAGTCCACTCTCAGCCCTCTGTGATACACCTGCTTACTCTGACCATAACCACCTACTCCAATATATGTAAATCCACCATTCCCAAGGATCAGGCTTGTCCAGTTTAGCCACATGAGTCCTCCAGAGAGGTTTTTCTGGCCAGGTTTTGCTGCTACAATTGCATGGTAGCACAAAACAGATATTCATAAGCAAATGCAACACAGTAGGATGTAGCCAGTCCAGGAAGAATGTGGTTGCCCTTGGTAGAGGTTTGATTGTTTATATTACAACCTGTTCCACATTCTTCTATTGACTTTCTTCCATCCTATACTCTTTACTTAGTACCAGTAGGAGCTTGAGACTATGAATCCACACTTTAAAATACTGTAAAGCTCCAAAATTTAACTGAATGCATTCAAATTTGTGCGCAAGACAAACCTTCACACACTAAAAATATGAATGTGTCCTGGCCTGCACATCATTGCTACACAAAGCTTCTACAACACTACGAGAAGTCAGCCAGCAGGCACTCTGCCTTGGATAGCCCAGGAAGTCACACGTCACAGCCCCATCTCTCCAGTGTGGTCAAACACACCCATGCAACTTAGCTCATTTTTTAGATGATATGTGCACCTCTTACTTTTGTCTTACCAATATGTGGTGGCTGAGATGGTTTTGCATCCCATTGCCCAGGTCTGACTATCTGACCCTAATGTGTCAGCTTTGACGCACATGGTACCTCTTGGCTCTGCCTTCTACCATACACTTTGGTCCCACTGTCTTGTAACCAAGATGAAGGCTGTAGCTTCACAACATTGTCTCTGTAGGTAAAGGTAGAGAGGAGGCAAGACAACAGTATTATTCCCTTCTTGTAGAAAGTCCACTGACATGAGCTGGCTTTGGGGCCAAATAACTCCATGCAACACACCACCATTCCTCACCTGACCGACCATCTTAAGAGGTGGAGCCCAAAGTCAAGGACTAAATGAAGTCAGTGGACATTTGTGGGCATTTTACAGTGCTGGTCCACAGACTAAAGGAATGATATCTGTGTATTATATCAAAGGATGGGAAGGGGGCTGGTGAGGGATGAGGATGTACTGGATAGCGTGGGACCCAAACATGACATAAATGGTACAGAATAAGGGGTGGAGAATGTGCTGGGTTTGGCTGGGATAGAGTTAAATTTCTTCATAGCAGCTTGTACAGGACTATGTTTGGGATTTGTGCTGGAAACAGTGTTGGTAAGACGGATGGTTTTGTTATTGCTGAGCAGTGCTTACACAGAGTCAAGGCCTTTTCTGCTTCTCACAATGCCCCAAACACAGCCAGCCCAAACTGACCAAAGGGATATTCCAGACCATACGATGCCATGCGCAGCACAGAGAGTTGGGGGAAGAGGGGCCACACAGAGTGGTGGCTTTTGTCTTCCCACGTAACTGTGATGCATGATGGAGCTCTGCTTTCCTAGAGATGGCTGATCACCTGCTTGCTGGTGGGGAGTGGTGAATGAATTCCTTGTGTTGCTTTGCTTGTGTGCACAGGTTTTGCCTTATCTGTTAAAATATCTTTATCTGAACCCATGAGTTTCCTCACTTGTACTCTTCTGATCCTCTCCCCCATCGTAGGAGTGAGTGAGTGGCTGTGTGGGACCTGGTTGCCTGCTTGGGTAAAAACACAACACTTTCAAAACTCCAGAGATGCAAAAAGTTGAGAGGGAAAGCTATAACCCAACTTCCATCCCAATCTCATATAGCATTGAAACATCTCAGTGTAAAAGTATAAAGATCACATCTTGTAGAAGATGGTCAAAGAGATTTTGTTTGGGTTGGTTTTTCTGTGTGTGTGTGTTTTTTTTTCCTTGCCATCTATGCAACATGATATTTTATCAGCCATGGCATAATCTGCATTTTTTCTGAATCTGCTACCAGCACATAAAAAACAAACACTGCACTGCTTGGGGAGATGGGGGGAAATCAAAGGCAAACCAAAAATGTGGAAGTGCTCTACAAAGAGCTGTCCACAAACAGAGCTGGAAAGCCACATTCACAGGCCACCAGAGCACCCAGCATAAACTCACTGTAGCCCCACTACTTGGCTTAAGTTCAGAGCTGTCCATCCAGAGCTGTCAGAACATTTCACACACACACAGCCACTTAGTCTATCATATGCATTGCAGAATATAGAGTAGTCTTGAACTACTCATTATGCACCTCAGTTTGGACACTGCAAGCTGTGCCTAAATTCCTCTTTACTGTCATAATAAAGTGATGGCTGTAGAAACATCAAGAATGAATGAGGATATAGCACAGACAACAGGAACTTGAATTTCTTTGGTAACATCTGGAGCCAAAAGGTGAAGACTTAACAACAAAATTATTTTTTAAAAAAATAAAATTCAAGTGATTCCCCAAACAATGCATAATGTACAATGCAGAGCAGAACATTGACAGACGTCCCCCAAACAATGCATAATGTACAATGCAGAGCAGAACATTGACAGAACACTGGAGAAAGAAGAGACCTTTGGAACACTAAGCAGAGCAGTGATTTACAAATTCTAGAGTATGCCATGTTCGCATCAGTGCTTTAATTACAGAATGAATAAATCTAACCAGACAAAATTTCCTTGGGTTCTTCAAAGACAGCCTTGACTGCTTTTTCAAAGCACTTTCCCTTTTCACCTTCATATAAATTATTTTGTGAAAAAAAAACCAAGTCAATTAAGAGAGAAAATGAGTTATGAGATATTTCCCTGTGCATAAGCATCTGGGCTTGCAAATCTCATTGAAATTCAGTTGAGTTGTGCTGCCCACACAACTTGCAATCTTAGCAAAAGCCACACAAAAGGCTTTCCTCCCCATTGTTTACACGAGCATTTTGGAAACGGGGCATATATTGCTATGCAGGAAGGGGAACAGGGGCAGGAGCGAAATGCAGCTTGTTGAGCTAATAAAACAGCAAGCCTTCCACTTGTTTCTTTGGTCCTGTAGAGCCATTTCTGTTTAAAACTTACATGCTTAACTGTCAGTAGGGCTGGTGAGAAGCATTTTCACTGCAGACGTTGAAGCGTGTGGGCCAGTCTGGTTTTAACTACAGGAATGTTTCCCAACTGTTACCAACGGTAGCAGTCTAATTCATCATTTAGGAGGTTGATATAGAACAACAAGGGGAGAGGTACTCCTTTCCTAAAGAGACTGGCTGTGCCATCAGCCTAGCTAGCAATACTCATCTAAAGACTACAGCAACCCTAGAAAAACATGAAATTAATCTGAATTCTGGGGCTTCTGATGTTTGCAATAAGCTTGGCCAAAAGCAATCTAATTATTTTCATCTTCCTTTAACTAAAGTTACCAGTACTGCCTAATTACATGAGTAATACCAGACAACAAAGCCTCCTTCTCACACATTCAGAACTTATGCAGCAAGGAACAGTATATATAAAATAATTAAGTCGGACATCAATGAAAGCAAGAAGGGGCACGAGCTGCAGGAAACCTGCCAAACCACTGGGGCTTCTGGCAGAACATCCTGAACGCCTGCTATCTACCGGTTCAAATACAGGTGTCACACCTCTTAGTGGTGATACCCCGTGCAGGTCAGTAGCCACACAACACCACAGGACAGCAGCTGCCTCCTGCTGCCCTTACAGCTCTGCTTGCCCAGTTCCACTCCAAGAGAGTAATGGCAGATAAACTGAAAACAGATAAATTCTGTCCACATAGCTCAGAAATAAAGCTATCAGAGATCCCCATCCTCATGTCCCAGGAACAGTGGTTGCTCCAGCTCCATCCCTCCACCTCTAGAGGGGCTCAGAGCCCATTTCTGAAGACACAGAGATACAGATGGAAAGAAAAACCCTGGTGTCCAAGAGCTGTGTTGTTTTGTTTTGTTTTTTTCCCCCTACACCCCAAACATTCAGATGAATGTGGAAAAAATCCAACTTTACTTTACGTGCACCCTTAGACCATTATGGCTGCAGCTGCTTAATGCTGCTCCATACCTTCACAATGCCAATACCCGACCTTTTCACTGCTCTAAAACCTGTTGAGGGCAAAGGATCATCTTCTGCTCAGCACAGAGGGCTGTGGGCCAGCTCCAGTCTGCTGCTCTCACCTCTTGGAAATTCCAGTTTATCCCCTCACTCTTGAGGAAGGGGAAAGGGAAAACAGTTCCATCCAGACCTTCAGTCACAGCATAACGATCATTTACAAGAGGAGCTAATGCCACCAGCAGGTGAACTAGTGTTTTTCTTGACTTACACCAATCAGGAATGAGATTCACCAGCAGCAAGCAAACCATCAGGCCATGGATGAAACCTCCTCCAGGTTCATCCATAACCAGGTGACATCAGTACTTTTTCACTTGTGAACCTCACACTTAGACCAGAGTAACAGGAGAACATGCTCTTCTGCAAAACCTCACCTTCACATGGTTGTGTACTACAGGATTGGGTGAAGCATCCTGGAAGGTTTTCAGGAGAACTGAACACAGACTCTTTCTACAAGAAGAAAGATCTTTTGCACCGCAGCAGGTTTTTGACCACAGCCTGAAACAAGTGGAAAGCATGTTAAAGTCTGCAGCTGAGCTGGTGAAAGTCATTGAAGATAACAGGGCAACTTTTCCTTGGCTGTGCAATCCCTTTCCTAAGCATTCACACACCACCATGTTCTTCCAATCCAGCCTCAGCAGAAACACCTCCCATGGAGCAGTACCCAGAGCTGGGTGTTTGAACCAAGTCAGTTTTTGGGTTTTCTTTGCTCAGTCCTTGACTCAGAGTCAAACCTCCCTTGCCATGCTTTCTCCTTGCACATTCACACAGCACTCCCAGCGGGGTTGGTCCAGAGCAGTCTCGGGTGGGTGGTCACCTCCCAGCTGTGGCAGTGGTTTGCTCCCATGCCTGCAGGCATGTGAGTCTCTTGCCCACAGCATGCACAGCTCCAGCAGCTCGGTGGCTATCAGGGAATTTGCAAATCACAGCAAGGAACTGTAGGGACTCTCTGGGGAAAGCACTTCTGGCACATGCACACTTACAGAGCTGGAATTAAAATCAGGTTTCATTTCCCTCTCTGTGTCAAACAAAGTAAATCAACATTTGCCTCATAAGTGAGGAGCCTGGGACAGCAGATTCCCCAGCAATGAGCCTTAGCAACAGAAATATACACCTACCAGTAGTGAAAGATCTTCTTCCACTTACACAAAAAGTTTTAATCAGGCCCTTCTCCTCCCTCCCCCACCATGTTTTCTGCCTGTAGCAATTAATTGCTTCATATCTGAAAGCAGGATTTAATCCTGAAAACATAAATTCACAGTGATGTGAACAGTGAGGTTTGTGGGATTAAGTCCTTGGGTCCACCAAAAATGTTCACAGGAGTGTAATTACAGTCAAACGTGCAGCTACATGAGTGTTTAAAGGTGCAGCTGCTTGCAGTTTGTTGCAGGTTTTAAATCAGAAAAACTGTTCAGCATCAAATCAAAGTAAACTGATACACACAGAATAAAGCTGATTAGAAAAAAAAAAAAATCACTTTTTAAGCATCATCCAGTCAATTCTTTACCTAGTCCTTCCTCAACCCCTAAATGCTTTCAGAAGAAATGACTTTCCTCCACCAGGCTTTACTCTGTTGCTCCTTCTGCCACCACCACCGGCTGCTTTACTCCTGAACACGAAGTTTGGGCCACAGATGCAAAACTTTTAACCTACACATCTCACTGCTTTCTTTCCTTGCAGCCCAAAGGATAAATAAGCATAAACATGCTTATTTAATGTTTTGTTAACAAAGATAGCATTTTATTTATTATATATTTTCACTCTCTTTTTTTTTAACTCCTCCTATTAACCCAGAAATTGGGAAGAGGAGATCTTCATGTTATCTCCAAGATGACACGCCTGGTGCAGCATTTGCTGTGGTTCAAGAAACGTGGCTGAACAAAGTGTGGGTGATGCACGGTCGCAGCTATGTCCTGTGCCCTCTTCAGCTCAGAGGAAACCCTAGCTTGAGGTTACTCACCCCTACCTGCAAGTCACAGACTGAAAACAAGCAGGACAGCAGCAGGATGCACACAGGAAGAATTCCTACCAGCAAACTGCAGCTTTTCATGCCAAGACCATTAAGGAGATGATTTATAAAGGATCCTCAAAACATCTCCTTTTGCAGAACCTCACCAATAAGACACTTGCCTTTATCAGCCCCTGCATCCCCAACAGCTGCTGCTGATCCACTCCTCAGATCTGCCACCAAACCCCTCTTTCACATCTTAAATTTCCCACATCCCCGTCACAATTCCTGCACTTACAGGAGTCTGGCAGCACCAGCCCACACTCTGCCTGGCCCACTGCCTGCTGCTGGTGCAATCTCCCACGTGCTTTTCATCTGCATTTTTAGCTGCTTTAGAGCTGTTCCAACTAAGGGCTGCACCGCCGAAGCAAACTGTCCTGACTACAGCCCTCAGGGCTCTGGGCTTTGGAGCTGGGCTTTCTCCAGGTGAGCCCAATTGCAGTTTCTGGATGAATAAGACATTTCAGCTGGGTAGTCGCCAAGGCTCTTGGCTGCTGAAAGCTGTAGCCCTGTTGAATGCTACCCAAGAGCTGTGGCTATTGCTATGGGCGTTCCTCCAGCTCCACAGCAGGTATCAGATCATTGGGGTTGCACTTGCACCTTAACTTTGGCTCTGGACCATCTATTGTAAACTATGGACTATGTGGCCCATGTCCTGGTTCCCTTCAGGATGCCTGAAAAACAACCAGCTGCACCAAAGGATGCAAAATTCTTATTAATTGCTAAATAACATAACTACTGCAAAAGGTGACTTCTAGGCAAGACAGACTGAATAACAGGCACCACAGCTGCACCATCAACAGTGATCCTGCAGCAGCAGGATCTTCTGAAAATACTGGGAATGCACCTGCATCCTCCCTTTGCAGGGTCTGTGCTGGCCTCTCTGACTTCTAAAAATACTCTTTGACAACCTTTTTGACTTCTGGGCTCTGAGACAGCAGGACAGAAATGCAGCTCTCACACCCTGTGCACGAATCTCCATGCCACCTATACCTGTGTACAAACTAACCTGAGCCTGTGCTCAC
>NW_008623638.1:9312-11061 GCF_000691845.1 Merops nubicus | reverse complement strand
GCTGAAGGACTGGCACTGGGAGGAAAAACCTCACCTCATTGTACAAATTTTGCCCCCTTCTGATGGCACCAGTCATCAACCTGTTTCATAGACTGCAGGTAAACTCTTTAAATCACAGAATGAGCCAATTGAGCTTGATTTAAGAGCAAGCAGTTTGCTCAATGAAATAGAGTGCCAAATGGGGAAATATTATTCAACCCCCTTACCAGAAGCATAATAAAAGCAACAGTAATGAAAGAAGAAAACATATATTTAACATTTCTCCCTCTGAAAATCAGACTTGTTTCTAGGACCTTTTAGAAATTTGTTTCCTTCAGATTATGTGTGCTTGGTTTTGAATGAAAATGGACCGAGATACCTAAATCTCTACACAGGAGGTTTAATTCCAAACCCACAAAAATAGCCTTAAATATTACCTCTCCAGTTATGCTCTGCATAAAAAATTTGCTTTGTTAAAACTGGAATTATTAATCTCTGTACTAAGTGGCAGCTCCTTGCACAGCTGTTTCTAGTGAGAATTTATGCTTGGTCCAGGCAGAGGGAAGGAGCCTGGAATTAACCTCTTGCTCTCTGCTACTGGTAATTACCTTTGCTGTGGAGTAGAGCACGCCAGGCACAGAGCGTCCAGGCAAGGCCCTGCCATCAACAGCAGTGGCATAAATCAAGATGTGACAGCACAAAGGGACAAAGAAATCACCAGGGGAGAGATGATGTGGGGAAGGATAAGAGCGACAAGCAACAGAAGCAGATGAGTACCTGGCCAACACCAACTGTGCTGGAGCTGTTTTGGTTGGCATTGGTTGAACATCCGGAGCTGAGCTGGGTTTGTGGTGTGACCTGTGCTTTGAAGGCAGGAAAGATGAGATACAGAGTAGTTAAGCTCGAGTATTCCAAGAGCTTTAGGGGATTGAGGTCCCCTTTCCTGGTACAGGGTCTCAAATAAGCAAAGTTCCCATGGAGAGTTAGTACCAGACCTAGAGACAGCATAAAGGTATCCCAGATACTCCTCTTCTGACTTGGGCATGGAGAACATATTTCATCCTCTACTATTTGAATAGATCAGAAGTAATTCTCCAGGAACAATTGATTTTTGAAATTCTGCTGTTCTTTTTGAAGAGAAAAAGAAATCTGTGTTAGGATGCATTGCAGGTAATAAAGAAACGTCCTAACAAAAACTGCTTTCTTGGAAAGTAATATACAGAAGGAGGCTTTCCTTCTAAAACTATAAGTTGAAGCTGGGAAAATACAGAAGTCTGGGGTTTTTTTGTGTGCATGGGTTTGGTGTTTTTTTTGTTGTTGTTTGGGTTTTTTTTTTTAGAGGAAGAAAGACTGAGCAGTAGAGAGGGGTTTGGCTGTTGAGGGCATCTCATGAAAATAGGTGACAGAGATGCCTCAGAGCTCCTGTGTGACATTTTGGTGAGATGTTGTTGTTGGGAACAAAGCAAAAAGAATGCAGCAGCTTCCTAGGAATCATATCCCAAGGTTTTATCTTTAGTCTCCTTCCCTCCACACTCTGATATGAGCTATGTTGAGGAAACTCTGAGATCAGCAAAGCAGCCTGTGCTGATGCCAAAAGCGTGCAACCACGTCCTGGCCCTGCTTGGCAGAAGCCATCAACAACGTCTCACTTCCCATAGGAGCTTGAGCAGGCTTTTGGATTTAGTTATGTCCTCGTTACTACTTAGCCACAGACACTCTGCATGGAAATACCCACTTTGAGCTGTGGGTTCCTCCACTGGGAAGGGTGCA
>NW_008623638.1:0-9281 GCF_000691845.1 Merops nubicus | reverse complement strand
TATTGCAGCAGGAAAGGGCAGCTGCCAGCCAGCTTTGTAGTTAACAAAGAGAAATCTCTTCTTTGATGGAAAAAGTGAACAGATATAAGTAAGCTTGCTCAGCTCCTCTTCTTTTATGCCAGTGAGGGAATTAACTGGCCAGTTTTTATACCATCAAGATGTTTGCTTCTGGTTTGGTTTCTCAGTGTGAACTTGAAGACCAGGACACACATGTGGTGAACAGCAAACACCAAAAATCTTTACAAGGATAGAAGCTACATAATGGAGGGGAAGAAAATACCCATCAACAAGTGAAGAGAAACCATTAAACACCTGGAGTGTTAATGATCCAACCCATTAGCATGCCAACAGTCAGACAACATAATGTTAACTGAAAAAAAAAAAAAAAAAAACAAAAACCAGAAAAGAACATACAGCATTTTGTTCACAGTTCCCACTTTGGTTTGTGTCCCACAGCATCATGAGGTCAATGGCTCACAAAGTCCTAACAAACCTCCAGTGGCTCTGTTGGTATTAGGTGTCTGGAAGTTTTTGTTAATGAGGAATGGTAGGAGAGAGTATTTTAAATTATTACTACCTTCTACAGTTAACTACTTCGAAGAACCCAGCTCTGAGGAACAGAAGTCCCCCTGGAAGCTCATATCAGCTAAGAACGTAAGAGTCAAAATCATGAGGTGATTCAGAAAATTGTATACTAGCCACGAGGGACACGAATACTTGCACTTTGGGGAACACACCAATAATTAATTATGGATAAAGGAAGAAGTCCATATTACAGACAAGGAAATGTGCCCCGCTGACCTGCTACCTTGCTCTAGGAAGCATACACCCCTTCCAACTCACATTTGATTTTGTGGACTCAAACTCCTGCCAGACTCCAGCTTCTTTTGCCGTTCCCTCCATTTTTGGGGGGCAGAATTACAAAACGATGGGGTTAATAGAGCACAGAGCAGCTGCAATCTATTTGTATTTCACTGAAGGACTTGATACTGTCTCCTGAAATCTTACGCTCCAAATTAATTCAGGTTGGCTCAGGGAGGAGAGCAGTGCCACGCTGACTGAAAGCTGCAGGGGAAGGCTGTGGAGACGGGCAGTGACACGTGGCAGGGCTCTCACCCCTGGCACAACGGGGCCAGGGAACTGCTTGCTGTGCTTTAGCCTCCACTCAAGGGGAAAAAGGAATCCAAGGAGCACTGACAAAAAGTCCCAGATGCAGTTAAACTAAGTAGGGGCTGCACCCATTTGAGCAGATGAATAAAACCCACAAGGTCGAGAGTTAAGCAACATCAACAAGTCAACTTGTCAGTGGGAAGGGAGGGGGAGGAGGGTCGAGCAGCTCTGCCCACCTGTGCTGCAATATTTGAGTGCATAATGTTTAAGGGAGGTGAAAAACCCAGGAGAAAGCAATAAAGACCTTTCTCTCGTGCTCACAGGCAAGCATGGTAAGAGCATTACTGGATTGCTCAGGTCCCAGCCGCCCGCAGAGCCAGAGGCTGCGTGTGCTGGGCGCGCTCCCACCCGTGCAGCAGCAGGGATCCACGGCGTGCCGAGACAGGGAGCTTCCCCAGAACAGCTATTGCAGAATAAACTATTCCACACCACCCTTCTGGAACAGCTCAGACCCCTGTCTTCCACAGGAAGAGTCACTTTACTGTGGAATAATTAATGGTCTCTTCCAGAGTAATTGCTCTGGAATGCACTCCCTCAACTCAATAGGGTTCAGATGAGCAGCAGCTCCAGAGAAGCTCTTGCAAAATAGATTATTCTGGACAATTTTGCCTAGCAGAAAAGCCTCAAAATCCACACGCTGTTGATCCACAGGCAGAAAATCCATGTGGACACCAGGGAAAGGAGTTTTGTAGCTGATGCAATAAGAAGGCTGCTGCCTTTGCTGGCACCAAAATCTGCTGAGTGCCTGTCCCACCACTCCTGAAATCTGAGGGAATTTTGCTGCTTTGGTAGGAGAGGATTTTATTACCACCAGTTGCATGGTTTTCAAGGAAAAAATAATTTTTATATTAAAATTTTTAAATTGTTTTCAGGTTTAGTTGGGGATTTCTTTTTCCATTTAATTTTAATATGATAAAAGTGTTTCAGCTTTGGAAGGGAAGGAAATTTTGCCAGAAAGAGAACTTCCTTTTTACAAGGAGTCACATGGAAAAACAAGGGGTAATGGGTACAAATTACTCATGGGGAAATTCCGAATGGGCATGAGGGAAATTTTTTACAATGAGACAATCAGCTATTGGAATAATCTCCCCAGGGAAGTGGTGGATTCTCCAACACTGGACACTTAAGATTCAGCTGGACAGTGTTCAGTCATCTTGTCTAGACTGTAGTTTTCCCAAGAAAGGTGGGACCACATTATCCTTGAGATCCTTTCCAACTTGGTGTTCTATAATTCTATGATAACTGATAAGAGTTTTGGAAAATTTAGGGGAGGGGGACACAATTACAGAAATAAGTCCAGGGAAAGACAGCTTGCATTTTCCCAGATACTGCTGATAATTGTTTGAAAGTCTTGCTTCTTCACACACGGTTTCCAAATTCTCCAGCAGAAAATGAAACTAGAACTTTCCCAGCATCTCCTGCCCAGCACTCCCCAGGGCAGGTACATGGAGCTCCCCTTCGGACTCTGTGGTCTTTCAGTTTTACAGCATGAGATGTGAAACTCTTTATACTCATCCTCTCTGTCTTCTAGGAGAAAAGCACTGCTGCTCTGGAGGAGCTGGTGCCTCTTCCTGCTCCTGCTTTGAAATATTCACCCAATGCACTGATGGGCACTTCCCAAAGCACACAGGCAGCTAGAGAAGCCAATTGTTCAAAGTGCTTTAAACACTGGTTTGGTCGTTCAGCTCTTGATGTTCTTCCAGTAACGTAGATTTTGCTTCCACAGCTCACAACAGCAAACCACCTCTCAGCTCCATCACCCTCCTGGAGCAGGCTGTGTGTCCTGGGAGGGGTTTTGGGCACCTGGTACAGGAGGCTGCTCTCATTGGTATGTCTAAGCCCAGGCTCAACCCTGAATGAATTCACTGCAGGGGCAATTCCAGTTTCTCCTTCCAAATCCAGAAGCCTCCTTCCCATTTCTGCCCATATGAGGGTCAGGAATTTGGGCAAGGCAGAGCTGGCAACAAAGGAGGATGCAGGGCAGGGTGAATCACCCCTACATGCAGCAGAGTGGGGATCCTTCACAGGCACATCCCCTGTGCTGTGTGATGCCCTGTCTCATCAGTGGCATTCAACGCCCCTCAGCCTTCAATATGTGGACATCTCCAGCATGGGAAAAAGCAACCTTAAACAAAATCTTGATTTCTAGTTTAATGCAGACTCCATAAACAGCCAGTCACCAGTGAAATGAGTATCAGCCTTCTTCATCTCTCTCTGCCTAATGTGAAGCAGATGTCTTCTATTAATGAACTAATTGCTAATTAGTAATCACTTCATTTCTCCTCCATCAGCTTTCTTCTCTAGTTCAGGCTCGGAGAGGGCAGGCTCTGTAAATAAGCCAGTCCCCATAGAAATTTATCACACGCAGAGCAACTCAAAGGCAGCAAGGTAGGAGGTGAGCAAGACCTGCCAGATCCTATTTCCAGATGGGACACTTGACGGGGACGTGGGACACGTCATTTGTCACTTTGTATGTCTGTTGACTTGCTAAGTTGCTTAGCCCTCCTGAATTTTGGTCTCAAACCCTTGCTCATCCTTGTCTGTTCACATCATAAACACTAAGCAAGGGCCATGTCTCCAATTTCAGTGCTTAGCAGAAAGGGGCTGTGATATTTCCTACCATCCTGGGAGACTGTAATAGGGCAAAACATTATAGCAGTTTCTCCTTTCTTGCTTGCAACAGAGCAGAGCTGAGCAATGTCAAGTGACAGCCAAACTCCCATGCCCAGCAGAAACTCGTACAAAGACAAAGTGAATGGGCTTTCAAAGGCAATGAGGGGAAAGCCAGATCTTGTACTTTAAGCCACGAGGACATGTGGGTTAAGCTGACATGGCATAAAACACTGGGACTTCTGTTAGCATAATGTTATCACTAAAATCAGAATTGCACACCTCTTTGGAGCCAAGTTCACAAAGCTGCAAAGATACAGACCATTGAGGCCTTACTCCATCACCCCATCACCTGTGGGACAGCACATAGAGTATCATGCCAGTAACATGAGTGATTTGGACAGCACAGTGACTGAGCATCACATGAGTGTCCAGATACAGAGCAGCATCACTCCTGAAAGATGGATGGGACACACCCTCTGTTCTTCACCACAAATTCCCTGAGAAAACTTCAACATTTGCCCCAAAAGCTTTCTCCTTGAGGTGCTGACCGTCACTCTGAGCTAACACAAATACAACCCCACAGCTTTGAATCTAGGTGATAAATACTCCATTCATAGTCCAGAGATTAAAACTTACAGTAAATATCCCCTTTTTGTGGTGGGGCTTGCAGTACCTCTGGGACAACCCTCGAAGAAGAGGCTGCAGCCCTCTGATCTGCCTCTGCTGCAGCATCCTCATCCCTTTGCTCCTGAGAGCTTGAGTGGGAGAGGAGAACACCCAGCAGACAGGACATACCACTCAGGACCCCTGAACTTGGGACTTCTGAATTCCAGTCCAAAATGCTACATCCCAATTCAAGCAAGAGAGATTATTCCCCTCTGGGCTCTGCAGTAAAAAATATGATGATGCTTATGCATTATTTATAGAAAAGGGACGACATTCAAATTCTGCCTGGGTCCCAGCCACAACATTGCATCTTTCCAGTGGTTTCCCAACAGAGACAGATTCCTGTTCTGTCTGCCTGACTCTCCTTTCCCCTTTCCCCCTGATACTAAGGGATCTGAAAAGCTCAGAAGGCTATAGCTGTGCTAATTTTGTAATACACCAGAACTCTCCTTTTGCATCGTCATAAGGGGGACTTACTCTAACTTGGGTTTTGGAAATAATTCCTCTACTCATAAAACACCCTAAATTGTAAACCTTCCAATGAACTCCTTACATTAAGGCATTTTAAAGTTTTATTTTAATAATCATTATAACAAACAACTGCAGACTTCACTGAGCTTTTCATCCCCAAGAATCTCAGAATGCTTTCAACTGCTGCACATCAACAAGGGGCAAGGATGAATTTATTAAGTGAGAGATGTATTAGACTAATAATTAACATTATTGATTGCACCATGATAGGGTAGAGACAATGGACACAAGTTGCAATGCAGGAAATTATAATTAAATATAAGGGAAATAAAATCACTATAAAGGTGGTCAAGCATCACAGATAGGTTGTGCAGAGGGGTTGTGGCATCTCAATCCTGGGACAGAGTGCTTGAACGTGGCTGGACAAAGCCCTGAGCAACCTGCTCTGGTTGAGACCCACCTCATGCAGGGTGTTGGATGAGAGATGTCACATGGTGCCATCCCAAATTCCTCTATGCTATAGTCTGGTGCAATAACATAGAGCATGAGTGGTGTTGGTTTAAATTAACACATCAACTGCTGAGTTGTAGCAGCTGTCACAGCTGTTAGCTACAGGCCTAGCAACCTCCAGCCAACACCAGACACTGCAATGCCTTAATTTATGCTAGTGAGTGTCTGCAGGAACCCCAGTCTTCTGGTAATTTCACTGAAAATTAAGCTGATTGCTCTCATCTCACCCTGGCAGCTGCAAAGGAGAACAGAGCACCAGGTCTCATGCAGCAAACATTTCTGAACTTGGGTGTTCCCTCCCTTCTGTCCTGTATTTTCTAGATTAAAGCAATGCAATTAACTCTTCCCCACAGCAACCACCCACCCATTGTTCTGACTAATCTGAACCCAGTTCATCAGTACTAGTGGCGAAGAGCAACACGCAAGCCTGGAGTCAATACCCTGTGCTTCGGACCTCATCAACACCCGGTGTAGCCACCTCCCTTATCTCATGTAAAGCTGTCCTGTGAAGCTGGCCCAGAAAACTCTTGCAAGGCAGACAAACGGCGTCACTCTGTCCCACTTGGACTAGAGTCTCCCATCGCTTCCAGATGTTTCTCCATTGTGCTGCAGCCTCACCAGCTGTTGCCTCCTCTTTAGGAATCTGTGCACTGGATCACACCTTCTTGCTTAAGCCTTTGCTGAAATTTGTCTTGCTGATGTTAGGTTTGTGGTTAACTCCTTCTGAGAAGTCATTCCCCCCTCTCCAAAAGAGTTGTGCATCCTATGCAAGGCATGACAGCTAGACCTTGGTCGGGAGACAGCAAGGCAGGGAGACTCCACCACTGCCTGGGGGCTTATTTCAACAGTTAACTTCCAGCTAAACACTTTTCAGCTCATACTAGATACTCAGGAGGTTTCTATGTGGGCAAGGCTACAGCATGATGTAAAGTCTTGGTAGCTAGACAGCAGCTATAGGCAAAGTCATTGTGTAAACCAGTCTTCTGGGGCTGGGAGCCAGAGCGTGTAGAACTCAGTATGGAAGATATCACTGTATTTTTTGCTGATAGCATTATACTTCATATTCTGTCTCCTTACAGCCTGAAAATACTTTTTAACCCACTGCTCTCACAGCAATCTTCAGTCACCCGACTGCCCTCTGACTCTGATCCCAAAGGAATCTTGACCTGGATTCAGGCCCTCCCTGGACTTAGAAATGGACAGGTCAGGGTTTTAATCTGGGTGGGGTTTTGTTTGTTTGTTTGTTTGTTTATAACCCTTAGATACCATAGGGAAACAAACAATAGAACAGTCTCTGTAGCTGTGGAGCACTTCTTAGCAAACAGGAGCTCTGACCTATCTAGGCAGTATTTTAATCCCTGCTGTAGGGCAGGGAGACCCAGGGCAAACAGCGTAGATATCTACAGGTTGAACAAAAACCCTGCAACCCATGGACTTTGGACAAAGACCTGGTGAGTTCCAGCTCTGCTGCACAGCAGCTTCTAAACTGCAGCTACCAGCACTGTTAAATACGTTGGAAAAAATCTATACTGCTGTAGTTCACATCTAGAAAGCATATAGGGCAGAAAACAAGCAATTCAAAGGTGAATCGAAGAACAACTTTTTTTTTAAAGTTTTATCCCATGTAACATAAATAATGAATGGGTCATTTACAACTTTTAAGACCAGTATGTACAAAAAACACATAAACTTTTCAACTTACAGCATTTCATGTTGGTAGGAATGGCATTATTCTCATCATCGTAGCAACTGAACACACACCACTGCTTAACAGAAATGGGGAAAAGAAAACAGAAAACTTCCCATTAGAAAGTAATGAAAAGAAAGTTAATTACTGGATTTTAAAAAAATAGCAGTTGAACATCGGCCAGAAAGCTTTCAGTTTAGACCTGGTTAAGTCTTCCTAAGGGAAGCATGATTTTTTTTGATGCAGAGGCTCAAGACTATTTTTAGAGCACATCATAGTCGACGAGTTTAGCACTTTCACATTTGAACCAACAGTCTATTTTTTTTTTCCAGACCTTCTCTAATACCACATGGCAGTTTGCTCACTTAATAATAATTGCGTAAATTGTCATCAATTCCACGCCTGGCATTAAACTGGTTTTACCCTGAATAACCTCTTGGATTTGAGAAGTGAGACTCAACTATTCCATAGTGCATGTGGCCATGTGACCTCCTAGTTTCCATTTCAGCCCTTCTTGTTCAGTGGTGGGGAGGGAGGGCTACATGCAGAGGAGCTCAACAGCATGGAGAAACCAGCCGATGGGAACAACATCAAATGGTACAAAGGCAAATGCAAAGCCCTGCACGTGGGAGGGATAACCCCATGCACCAGTACAGGCTGGACAGCATCTTTGCAGAAAAGGTCCTGGTGGAGAAGTTGACCATGAGCCAGCAATAAGTCCTTGCAGCAAGGAAGAGCAACAGCATTCTGGTCTGTGTTAGGAAGGACATTGCTTCCAAGTCAAGGGAGATGACCTTTCCCCTCTGCTCAGCACTGGTGAGACACACCTTGAGTCATGGGTCCAATTCTGGGCTCCTCAGCACCAGACAGACATGAACATGCTGGAGGGGATCCATCAGAGGCCACCACAATGGCCAGGGGCTGGAAGGACACAGCATATGGAAAGAGGCTGAGCCAGCTGGGCATGCTGAGCCTGTGGAAGAGAAGGCTTCAGTGGAACCTTATTGCAATCTGCTGCTACCTAATGAGGAGGTGCAGAGAAGATGGAGACAAACTCTTCCTAAGGGTGTACAGCAATAGGGCAAGAGGAAGCAGACACTAGCTGTGGCATAGGACATACCTGTCAGATTTTAGGAAAAAATTATCACTGTGAAGGTAGTCAGACAGAGGGCCCAGGGATCTCCATCCCTAGAGATGAGCAAAACACGACGGAACAGGGCTGGGAGCAACCTGATCTACATTGGGCCCTGCTCCAAGCAGAAGGCTGGATGTTACCAAGGGTCCTTTCCACCCTGAATTACACTGGTTCTCTGACTCAGACCTTTTCACCCAACTATATTTCTTAAAAACATGCCTCAGTCATTTGAAGCATCTTATCCAAGCTGCCAAATCTCATGTGTGTAGCACACTCTAACCTGGCCTAGCATTTGATCCTAAAAATGTCTCGTATCAAAGAAATGAGAGTGGACTTCCAGTTTCTGTTAACTAAGCGTGTATAGCACTAATGCCTCTGCAAGTCCTTGAGACAGGAGCCAAATCTGCCTTTGATTGCACGGGAGAGCACAGCAGGAAAGAGCATACACGGGAAAGTCCTGGACTCCACAGGAAGATGCAAACCCAGAGCAGCGATTTAAACCATCACAAAGGGACTGTGTCTTCAGGGATGTTCGGATGTCACCTCTGGATGTGGAGTCAAATGGAATGCTCTGCAGCCAAGGTAGCCAAAAAATCCACAAGGTACATTTGAACACCGTGATCCCAGTGTGCACACTGAAGAGTCAATAACCAAACGTCACCAGCCCAGAAGGAAGGGCCCTGGGTAGGGCAGGGCACAGGTCACTAAAGAGTCAGGGAAGTTCTGGAGGACCTGTGCAGCTCCAGCGCTACCCACACCATTCAGTCCCTAAGAAGCCCCACAAAGAAAACATTGTTGGGGCTTTTCCACCAAGCCAACAGAAGTCAAATGAATAGAAACTGGCATTGGGCAAAGTCACTGGAGACAGGTTGGCGTTTTGCTGCTTGATTTTCCAAGGGTAGAGAGTTAATTTATTTTTCTGTTTTTAAAGACTCCTTCCCCTCTTGCTTCCTCTGCAAGAAAACCCCCATGGGCCCCAGAGTGACAGCAAGGGGCGAGGACGACAGCTCAGCGAAGCACCGCAGTGGA
>NW_008623637.1:0-8428 GCF_000691845.1 Merops nubicus | reverse complement strand
CACCGAGGGGTGCGGACACCGAGGGGTGCGGATAAAGAGGGGTGTGGAGCGTCTCCTCGCAGGCTTAAGCCCCTCCGTCCTCACGTGAGAGAGAGGGGACTAAATTGCTGTGATCTGCAGGGCAAAAAGGAGAATTAGAGGCTTACTGCTATTGTAAAAGCTCCTGAACAACAAAATAATTAACTGTATGAATCCTGAGATTCATGCCTAAAACCAGGAGCTTTTAGCTGCTATGCCCTGAGCCTTCACAGGAAAATTCAAGAGAATTACATCTTGGTTTATTTTAATACCAAAGCATTTTATAAGAAGCCATGGAAATCGTTTCCCTTTCCAATAGTGTTGGCACATTGCCCTGTTTATTCTCCAGTCGGTGGTTTTTTTTTGCACTTCTTAGAGATATATCAAAGTTTATGCAGTCTGTGTAACTTGGAGGAGATGGAAAAGACATTGACAATATTAATTGTTTCATAAATAGCATCAGATAGGATACGCTTTTTATATCTTTGGTTTAAACCTTGTTACTGAAAAACCAATACCCTGCCATCTGTTTATACTTTCCTTGGCATACCAGGCAGATATATTAGAGTGAATGAAGCAAATAAAAAGCTCCAGGCAGCATTTTCCACACTCAACTTTTAGGCATGGCCTCTTTTTCAAAAGAAAACTGTCTTTTATTTTGGAACATTAGAACCATTCCACCTGTCTGTAAAAATGTATGAAGAACCAGAAACTACAAAGGACCAAAGAGAAAGGACCCTTTGATTTTAGGTGAGCACTTCTTCACACACACACAATTCCTCTGACTCCACAGACCTGCTTACTCCATGAGTAACTGCTGATGGAGAGGGATGAAGGGCTCCACCAGCTAGCTCAGCAGTGAGTGAGTCTTGGAGGCAAAGCTGCCTCAGAGAAAAAGGCTCAGCATGAAAAATGCCTCCTTCTTGCAGGGGTCTTGTTTGGGTCCAAGAAAAGCTGCAGAGCAAGGGGTCCTGAACATGGAAAGAGAAGCTGCAACCTCTCCCAAAGACAGCACACGACTGATAGTTTCAGGCAAGGAAAATGCTCTGCAAATTAATTACTGGAGATCTTGCAAAAGTTTTCCATCCAAGTAAATGGGAGAAGAAATTATTAAGAAATCTGTTTGCATTGCAGTGCTTTTATTTCTTTTATTCAACATTTTAGACCCCACAGGAAGGAACAAGGAGGTAGGTTATGGTGCGTTTACCTCTGCTTTCATTTTAAAAAATATTCTTATCATATTCTGTTTAGTGTCACAAAGAAATACAATGCTTGCACATCTTTTACACAAGAGTTTCAATGCTGCTGTGTTCTTCTAAATTAATGGATGTTATAGTATTGGGAAGATACTCAGCATAGTGGAAACAGAGGACTGGAATATGAAGAGAAAAAAAAATTAATTCTTTCAAATTCATTCAAAAGCAAAGAAAGAATTCAATTTTCCTGGAAATTTCACAGAAATTTGTGAAAATATGCTATGCATGAAACAGGTCCACTGCAGTCTTGAGTCACTGCTGTGGGATACCAGGAGCAATGGTAACCCTTAAAACATTTGCCATTGAGGTTCCTTGGGTTTTACTTTGAACTACACACAAAGAATGTGAAGCCTGATGTCCTGGTTTCCAAAGCAGCTCTGCATGGATCATCTCCTACCACTTCAGGAACTTTCTGTGCAGATACAAGGGTCTGATCCTGTGGTAAAGGCATAGAGTAAATTACCAGAGGGAACTCCAAGGTATGGTACTTTCTCTGTTTCATTTTACCTCCAAGCTGGAGCTAAAATGCTGCTTTTGCTCAGCAGCTATATTTATTCCATACCTATTTGTTGCTCTGACTACAGTAAATCAGGAGTATCTGACTTCTTCAGCATCTCCCAGGCCCACATGATTTTTAGGAACATGTTGCAGAAAAGCAGAAACCAGCTGAAGAACAGAGAGGAAGAAAAGTCACAGCCAGGGGCACTGGTGGAGGCCTGCGTGGCTCCAGACAACAAAACCAAGACAAGGCCAGAGTTTTTATTTGCCTTCCAGGCAGCACACCCATGGAGAGTCTCTGCACACCCAGGCTGCAGAGGTACCTGGAATGAACTGTCAGCCACCTGTATGCATGAAGAAAGCAGCAAGAGTAAGTGTTGGCTAGAAGGTGCTTCCACTCAATGCCAACTGCTTATTGCAGTTTAGCCTTAAGATCCGTGTAGCAGTTGTATTTGGGACAAGATGAAAAAGACCACCCTGATTTCAGGAGCTGGAGTAGATGTTCTCTACCCTAAGTCTTGTGATCAACAGGAACTCATCAGAAGGAGGGAAGAGAATCTGGACCACCCAAGAAATAGTACATCTTAGAGCCATGCTTCACTGCAGATCCAGTCACAGGAGTGCTGCAAGAAGTGATGCTCAAGGCATGGCCTTTTCCCATTGCTCTGGAATCCTAAAATCATGGAATCATTCAGGTTGGAAAAGACCTTTAAGATCACTGAGTCCAACTGTTAACCCAGTACAGTTAAGTCCTCCACTAGATCCTCCACATGTCTCTTAAAGCCCTCCAGGGACTGGGACTATACCACTGCCCTGGACAGCCTGGGACACAGCTTGACAACCCTTTCAGTGAATAAAGTTTTCCTAATATCCAACCTAAACCTCCTCAGGTGCAATTTGAGGCCACTTCCTCTTGTCCTATGACTTGCTACTTGGCAGCAGAGACTGACCTCCACCTCGCTACAACCTCCTTCCAAGGAGTTGTCAAGAGCCAGAAGGTCTCTCCTGAGCCTCTTTTTATCCAGTTAAACCATCCCAGTTCCCTCAGCTGCTCCTCATAAGATGTGCTCTAGACCCTTCCCCAGCTTCTAGGAAGGCCTAGACAGAAAGCAAGAGAGAATTTTCTTCATCATTGCAAAAGCAGCTGTGCCCACTGGCGGTCTCCATGTAAAAGTGCTTATTTCAGCCACGCTAACCCCACCACCAGATGATCCTCACGGCAGCAGGCAGCGGGATTGTGACTCATGAGGCACTGTGGGAAGTAATGATGATCCAAAAAGCAAACGGAGGTGGGCAGTGAAGGAGAAATCACTTATGCAAATAGAAATATTTTCAATAATGATCAACAGCATGAGAAAGAATATAGGGGAAATTACATTAAGCAGAGGAGCTTCATTTTTAAAATGTTCCCTAAGTGCTAGAAATCTTCCCAGCTTCATTTTTCCCTTTAAACTCTGTCATTTGTACAGCCTATTAACCTTTAACTTTATGACTATCCTAACGTGAAATACTGGCAGCATTTAAGTCTGAGAATACTAGAGACCTACCTTCCTGGTTGGCAACAGAGGTGAAGCACTTTCTTTTAAATCAGTCATTTTTAATATCAGTCATATACACACAGCATCAGAGACACTATTTTTAGATTCACGTGCTGGCGTCACTTATAATAAATGCTCTACGGTCTCCAGTTCTTTCCACAGAGGTCCTAAAAGTTTCCTTCTTGTCTGTCCTCTGCCAGTCTGTCACCCTAATTGTAGTCTTCAGTTCTCAAAAGTAAAAGAGCAAATCAAATTCAATGACTTCCTTCAAACTCCTTCTTTCTTGTTCTTGAAAAGCCAGTGTAAAGCTAATTATTTGTATTTACAAGAGCTGCTGAAGCACTCACCCACTGTCACTCTGGCCATTTCTGCCCTGAAGAGCTGGCAGTCTAGATGGGGCAGTGAAAGGAAAGGTGATTAAGTGACTTCCCAAAGGTGGTAAAGATAAAGTGGCTCATCTGGGTGGTGTGTGCTGGGGCCGTATCAATAACACCCGTGGCAGGGGATGGAAGAGGTTTAACGTGGAGCTCCTGTGGTTTTAATTGTCATCATTACTTCAAACCATAAGAGTGACACGAGCTGCTCAGAGCTGAGGACAGGAAATTCTCTTGTTGATATCTAAACATCAGCAAATAAATAGCACCCAGGGATGACAGAGGATGATCTGTTGGGAAGCTCCTCGACAGCTGCTGTCCTCCAGGGATGGACATGGCCCTACTGTGGGGGCATCACAGTGGCTCTGATGAGCTTCCAGAAAGAGGTCTTGGTTGGAAAGATCAGCTGAAGCTGTTGCACCTCAGAGCTGGACCGCCAGAATTTATTTACACAAAGTCTTCCCTTTCTGTCTGGCTCTTTCAGACTTGTCAAACCTTCAGAAAGCTCAGCGGGGAGTCCTGCAACAACACTAAAAGCGAGTTTGCCAGGCAGGAGCTCACACCTCTCTCCTTAATCAGAAAATATCCAGCTCTAGGAAGCACAGTGGGGACTGTGGTGGCCCTGGATGCCCAGCTGGGTGGCTTCAGTGTGGGAGGAGGTGCATGGCCACACAAATGTCCCTCTCTGTCAGCTCCTACGTACAGTGTTCCCTTCTTGAGTGAAGGACATGGGCAAAGGACTTGGAGCAGTGCTAGTGCCAGCATATTTCAGGTGCACCAAAGGTTTGGACCTGAAAGTTTTATTCTCTTTTCTGAGCTTTCATTCCTAAGGAGAGATAGCTAGAAAAACAGATCTCTTAGAAGGTCTTCTGCTCTCAGGACTGTTGTCCTGAACCTGAAGGTCTGCCTTCTTCCCCTTCTACACTGAAACTGCAGGCTTGCTTTCCAGTGGAGTGATCAGCCACCAGGCCAGGCTGACCAGGGGTTTTGGCAGCCTTTTGGGCCATGGATGAAATGCAAGCAAGGAAAATAAATAAGTGGGACATTTAAGGGGTATTGTGTCCAGTTCTGGGCTCCCCAGTTCAGGAAAGACAAAGATTTGCTACAGAGAGTCCAATGGAGGCTAGGAAGATGCTGAGGGGCTGGAGCATCTCTGTGTCCAGGAAAGGCTGAGAGCCCTGGGGCTGGTTAGCCTGGAGAAGAGAAGACTGAGAGGGATCTGATCAGTGCTGATCAACATCCAAAGGTTGGCGGTCAAGAGGCTGGGGCCAGACTCTTTTCAGTGGTGCCCAGTGACAGCACAAGGGGAAATGGGCACCAACTGGAACCCAGGAGGTGCCACCTGAACAGGAGGGAAAACTTCTTTCCTTTGAGGGTGGCAGAGCCTGGAGCAGCTGCCCAGAGAGGCTGTGGAGTCTCCTTCTCTGGGAAGATTCCAAATGCACATGGATGCCATCCTGGGCACCCTGCTGTGGGTGAACTGCTGGTGCAGCGGGGTTGGACTAGATGAACTCCAGAGATCTATTCCAACTGCTACCATTCTGTGATTTCCCTGGGGGACAGCTCAGGTCCCCCCAGGGACAGCTGGCACACACCACTGCACACAGCACAGCCAGCACACCACGTGCAGCTCTGCTCTCAGGACCCACCCCACCTCCTGCTCTCACGAGGCCTGAGAAAGGTCCCCAAAACTTCAGGGGGATTTAGCCATCTCATCACAGAGCTGCTTTTCTAAACTCCAGCTGGGTTTAGAAACATGTTTAATTTAGGCGCGCTCTTGGGCCCTATTGATTTTAATGTAACAATCATATGTTTAAAACTTAGCATGTGTTTAATTGCTCCGGTGACTAACAGCAGACTGACGCTGCTGCTCGCAGGCCTCGCTGACCTGTGCAAGAGCAATGCTGCCTCAGCCCCGCAGCAAGGGAACCAAGGGGATGATTTGTCCCAAATCTGAAATCAGATGACCCCAAATTCTAGTTTTTATTTTGGAAGTAGATATAGTTTCCTAAAAGGAAGAGAATTTGGAAGGCGGGTTGTGTAAAGCTTCTCGTTCATTTAGCTCCGACTCTCTGTTAGTTCATTTTTGGCATTTACCTAAAGTTTTCATCTTTCCAAGTCTTGTTTTATGGTTAGTATAAGGCCAGCCTGAAAGATAATATATTGTGACTGTTATATTATTTATTTCAAAGCCAAGTTATTGATTATTGCACGCTGAAAATGACAAATGGCATCTGAGAAAGGCACGGTCAGCGAGTTCTATTAAAGAAATGATAGTATTGCTCATGGATTGTTAAAAGGTTCAGTTTAGGTACTTTATAGGTTTATATCCATCACTATTTAATGACCAAATGATGAAAAATATGAGTCACGGGAACAATTTCTTTCTGTTGCAGTTTTACGTTTAAGCAGTTAGCAAAAGAAGAGAAATCTTTTGTGCTGTGGGTTTATGCACCCAGACCTTGTAGCACATGACCTAGTAATGAGCTTGATTATCTTAAAGGTGACTATTTAACACACATAACTACTGTACACGTGGAGCACAGTGGAGCGGATCAAATCCTTCCTGTGCAGTGCAGGTGCTGGGATGTAGGCAGCTAGGTACGCGGGGTCTGTGGGGTGCATTTGTGCCACACACACCCCCAGAGCACCCCAGCTGGCACCAAGCACCCAGAGGAGCCCCACTGGCTCCCGGGAGCTGCCCATCCTGGCCAAAGCACAAGAAAATGTCCATTTCCCTGCTGAGCCTGGCAGCGTGTTCCCACCAGGCAGGGCAGGGGTCACCCTGGAAGAGCAATGAGACATTAACCAGTGGCAACCCCTCCTGGGGCAGTCCTGGTGTCCCTTGTTCCCTTTTCTGCAGGAGCCAGGGTGGGATTTAACCTATTTTCTCCATATTTAACCCCACAAGCATGAGGCAGAAGCCCAGCAAGCATCTTTTTTTTTTGTTGTTTGTCACAGGTATAAAAGGCTCTCTTTTCACTCTTACTCTCTTAGAGCCATCTGTTCAAAACACTTTCAAAATGACAGCAATTAGAGGTAAGAGCTAATAACGCTCCAACCTGCACGCTGAGAAATGCCATTTAATCACTATCGGCTTGGCTGGCAAATAAGGAGCAGCATCCGACCGGACAAGGGTGATAAAGCTCCCGTGCCGGCTCAGATGAAGAGCCCAGCTGCAGTGTTTGCCACCGTGAATTGTAGCTGCAAGACCTGGAATCTGGCCTAAAGAGCTGATATAAATCCAGCAAAATAATTCTTCCCCTACCGCCTGTGGTTTCACGCTGCCTTAACTCAACTCTTTTACCTAATCTCTGACCTTCCTTTGTAATTTTTCATATTTCCCAGGTAAAATTCAGGGTGCTCATTAGCGGGAGGCCGAGCCAAGAGCACTTTGGAGTTCACGCTTTCTCCCGAGGGATATAACCTGGGCTGTGCTGGTGGGAAACCTCTGCCAAGCCTGGCGATGCTCTGCATTTAATTTCACAGCGGCAGGAGCATCACTCTATTTTCTTTCTGTGTACCCTGCGACAGAAACGAACGCTGTGACATCGCACCCAGAAAGCACAAGGAGGGGTGGAAGGTCCTCTGCCACCCACAGCTGCTGGGAAGCTTCCTGGCCCTGGGGCAGCTGCATTCCCTGGCAGGTGCAGGATCCAACCGCAACGGGCTGTCCCAAAATGACCGTTCGGATGCGTGCCTGTAAATCAAAAGATGCCAATAACTGACGGGGAAGGGTTTTTTAATTCCAAAACAAATCTCCCCCCTCAGCTCACAGCCTATACACCAGGTTTGACCTTAAAGCAAATATTTTGTGTTCAACCGATAAACCTTTTAAAACAGGGAATTAATAACAGAAGCGGCGACTTCACCTTAATTACCAACTTTATGCAACCTTTAAAAGCAACGCTGGCATCTTGCAGCCAGCGCCAATAAAAAAGAAAGCAACCGCCACTTTCAGTCAGCATGTTGTGATTTGCAATATTTGCAATCTCTGGGCAGGCAGAAAATGCTTCCACCTGCCAGTTTTATCCTTCTCTATTTGGCAAACGTATTTTGCGATGATGTATAGAAAACACCCCACGATCAGGGCAAGGTGGGGGACGGGCTGGAGCGCAGCAGATGTTCTGCTCTGGGGCACCCACAACCATACCCTCGGCAGATCTATTGCATGGAGGTTCTGAAACACACTTTACACATTTCATGTGTTTCACCCTCGATTTTTGGCTGTGCAGATATGCTGAGGGAGGCCACGAGGCTACCTGCTCTTTGCCCACAGGCGCAGAGGTTCTGCTTGCCTCCACGGCCACCTCAGCTGGGAATCTCCTCGCCCATCAGAAACCTCCTCTCGTGCTTCATAAAGTCATGATGAGGAGAGACGACTGTTTAAGTTTTGGGTGGATTTAAACCTGTTCACCCCCAAAAAGCGGCTCTTGGAAACAAATTTGCTCTTGATTATGTCCCCTCGGAGCAGCGACTGCCCGCCCACCTCTGAGGCAGGGGGGACCCTGGGCAGGTTGGGTGCCCGGCCCTTCGCTGCGCCTCGGCAGCTGTATTTAAATTCACTTTTTACGGGATGTACTTTGCTACAACGCGTTTCCCGGGAAGCGGACTCCGTTCCTCTGGGGAGGAGCGCTGCCGGGCCACGCTCCGGCCCTCAGCCGGGCCTTTCTCCTTGGCCGCGCTGCAGAGATAACCTGCGCGGGGCCCGGGCTCCCTGCAGCGGCCAAGGGCTGCCCGCGCC